>NC_045606.1:70531176-70837009 GCF_009762305.2 Zalophus californianus | reverse complement strand
TGTTGATGTTAAAAAGATTTTTGGCTTAAAAAAAAGAAACATTTCTTTTTCTGTTGCTTTTAATTTACTTAATTTATATTTATTTATTTAAGAGAAGAAAGGTTGCATATAATGGATAGTTTTGCATTTCAGATTATTGAACCTTTTAAAGTAATTTTGCTTTGTTCTGAATTAGCACACCTAAAATTAAATCATCTGGTTTTGAACTATATTCAGCTTCTACTAGGATGACTGAAAAAATTATCTGTATTCTAAGAAACAGTATTACAGATTAATCTTCGCTGTTGTGCAGTGGCCTGTTGAGCCTGGTCTATATGTTAAAATATTCTATAAATATAAAAAGCTAATTTGTTAAATATAGCCCAAACTTAATAAAAACAGAGGTTGAAATCTAGTTAGGGCCTGAGGATGTAACATAATTTTGTTTTAAAAAAATAATGCCTATATCATAAGAAGACTCCAAATATCAATATCGATGTGTTTCTCATTGCAAGAAAATTTCCCAAACGACACTTTTAGTAGAATATTACAAATATATGTTGCAGCACGATCTAGCAAATTCCTAGTGTATTTACCATATCACAAACATTTTGTTCTTTTTCTAGTAGTGAACATATATTTCTGAATATCTGCAGAGTCATGAAAAATTACAGCTTTTAAGAAGCAAGGGAAAAGGAAAAACCTCAAAGATAAATTATAAACAATATATTCCATATTTATATTTTTAAATGCTGTTTATTTTATATATGTGTGTGTGTGTGTGTGTGTGTATGCCTGTGCCTCAAGATAATATTTACATGCTTTGCTTTTTAAACAAAACTCCTTGAATATAATTTTAACATATGCCATTATTTGATATTCTCAGTTGTTTATTTCGTTGGTTTGTAGACAAAATATAATTAAATTCTTGTCTATTATATCTGGACAATATGATAAAAAAAAGGAAAAATATCACTATTCCTGAAGACACTGCAGACAGATGAGTAAATGGAAGAGAGTATTGATATTATTGGGAAAACATGAAGTTAGAGATAAACCAACTTACTACTTTTATGACCCTAAGGCACATTATACAACCTCCCTGTATCTTAGTTTACTGAACTTCAATACACCAGCGATGGTAACAACAGTAATAGAGCTATTGGCAAGTGCTTTGTACAGAATATAATTCAATAGATTATTTTTCATAATCTATCCCACAGTAAATTTGTTTCTGACTATTTGACAGGTTAATCTGTTAAGGAAGCAAAGTGAAAAATATCATTTATCAAATGCCCAATTTGTCTTGACTGGCCTGGGTCATTTTGCATAAACTCAGACAAAAGTTCAATACATTTTGCATACCAATGCTCAACATAACCAGTGGCAAAATAATTAGTCATCCTGTCAGTTCAGAAAATTAATTGAAAGTTTTTATTTAGAAAAAGCAACTATTTGATTAACTGAATTTTTCTATCTTTTCAAATGGTCCGAGTCTAAAATTTTATATAGATGAACAAGTCATTTTGAAAGAAAAAAAGCTGATTTCAACAAAACATGTTGAAAATTATCAGAACTCAATGAACTTTTTTTAGTTGACTGATTTTTAAAAACATAACTAGCTTTACTAAGTGAAAATATTTTTCTATTAAGCAAATATACAAACAAGTTTTTATGCCTAGAAACTGTTCTTATTGTTTGGATTGATAGCTGATTCAAAGCTTGGGGCCCAGGTTGGGTCACAAGCATCATAATGTCAGCCCGTCAACTATCACATTTCTCAAACACAGCATCCGGTCACTTTGAACAGGGACTGGCCTGCTGGAACCTGACAGTTCAGTCACTGCCAGAAGTCTTATAATAGCTGAAGGAAACTGCACACAGTAACCTTTTCATTTAGCACCGACAAAGATTCTGTCCAGAAACCCAAAGCCTAGGAGACACAAAAAGAGATTTAGCTCAAGTCAAAGTTAAAGGTCTGATCCTATTTTATTTTATCTTAGATCTTCTTTTCTTTTTTTAAAAATTAAGGGATATTTGCAACCAAGTGGACCATTTACAAACGAAGAAACCTGAAAGCATAAGTCCTATGATTAAAGGTCTGGTTGTCAACTACTATGCCTCAAGCATTAACATCTAAATAATGCCATTTTGATGACATAGGAATGAAAGGGTACTCTTTTATCACTGGACTATATAAAAGTGACAGAAAGAAATTAGCAGGAAAGGCTTTTCAGAGAAGGTTGGCCTCTTGGGTATAACTAAGCAACCTCTGCGAAACAGAGAGTGGTATTTCAACACTTGAGTACCATGCTTTGCTAGGTTATTTCAGACATTACAAGTAATGTATTGTTTAGTTGTACCCATGTACACCATTAAATGCATCACAGTGTGGCATGGATTCAGCAAGTTTTAGTCATAACATTCCAGCTGGAGAATATTAAGGGGAGAAAATCCGTTTTCAATTTCTGCTTAATGTTCTGGTGAAAATAATGTAAGTCACATCTTCTGTGAATGTATTTATCTTCCAAGCACATAGCTTCTCTTCGATACATATGTACTAAAATAGATTTTTCAGTAACGTGGCATTTGCTCTCTCCCTCTTCCTTACTTAGTTTTTTCATTCCTTTCTTACTCTTCATTGATGCATGTAAGTTTCAACATGTTTCTTTTACTTCTAGAGTTAATTAACCTTAACACAAGACTGACATTTGCCAGGTTTACGGAGCAACGAAAGTGTCTTTGTAGGCAAGAATTACACAAACGCCATGACTGTATTTCACAATTGTTTTCCTGAACATCTTATGGCTTTTAAAGCCTCATGGTCTTTCACGATAATTATGGAAGCCCATAAAAAAAAAACGTAATTTTCATTTTTTTGCTATAAAAATAATTTTCACTTGCTTTGCTACTCCAATCGTTAAAATCTACCCAGAGGATTCCTCCTTGTCCACAGAGCATGTCTACTAAGTACTGCTCCATATTTAACTCGCTCTTAGATCACACCATGGCTTGAGAATTCTTCTAATCTCTTTTCCATTTATAACTGTACTGCTTGACCTTTTTTCAGCAAGGTGTCTTGTATATAAAATGTCAGCAAGAGGATTACAGACATGGGACAAAGATATAGTTTAATTAAAAAAGGTCCTGTGAGATTGAAAAAGGTTACTGGCCTAGATCACAAATATTTAATGCCAGATGACTATTTATGAGGCTGAAAAAAAAAAGATTTACTGACCATTTGTAATTGACCAACCATTAAATGTTCAATAATTAGATTGTACTTCTGATGAAAAGTTTTGCTTTGTACTTACAGTAAATCTATGCATTGTGCCAGTTATAAAATGAAAATTAATTCAAGTTCCCTTTAAGTGAGACAATATAACAGAGGCCAATATAATAGAGGCCTATAGACCTGGTTATTTTTAATGTCAAGGTTTGAATATTTAAGAAATTCATTTCATTGTTCAGAAGCTATGTAGAGATTGATTAAACCAGATGCATGCATGCAACAAGTGCATTTCCCACTCTTTTATCCTTCCATCCAAACTTGTGTAGATGTACATATATACAAGTCAAAATATTAAACAACCGAGTTATTGAACCACTAACTTGACAAGGATGCCAATTCTTCAGAAAGGATACCCAAACAATCAAAAGAGAATACTATCACTAAAAGCTAGCTGACTGGAGGGGTCTGGGTGGCTCAGTCAGTTAAGTGCCTGACTCTTGATTTCGGCTCAGGTAATGATCTCAGGGTCATAAGATCGAGCCTTGTACTGGGTTCCATGCTGAGCAGGGAGTCTGCTTGAGATTGTCTCTCCCTCTGCCCATCCCCCCCCCGCATGTGCTTTCTCTCACTCTCTCTCAAAATAAATAAGTAAAATCTTAAAAAAAAAAAATAAGAGCTAGCTGATTAAAATGTTTGGGGCTGTTAGAATACTCTCTCTCTCTCTCTCTCTCTTTCACACACACACACACACACACACAAACACACACACACACACACACACCATTATCAATGTGAAGCTGAAGCCAGTATAGGAGGTCAACAACCAGTAATCAAGCAAGGAGGATCCTTCTTTGATTTCAGAATTTGGTATCTAAATTTATATCCTTTAATGACTCTTGTAGTACATAGTGATTTTGAAGAATGCCAGAAACAGGTACCAGCAGTTTCATTTAAACTCTAAAATTAACAGTCTCATAATGTTTTGTTATAAAAAGTGGAAACTTCTCATGCTGTTTCTCTAAAAATCAAAACCTTCCTGGCACCAAACATCTCACCTGAGCATTAAGAAAGTCCTGGACTGCAGTCTTCCAGCTTCAATAAAGATTAAGGTTCCTAAAATTATGAATTAGGAATCTCATTCCAGTGTGAAACCACTTCATGGCATTCACTTTGATCTAACACATCTTCATGCAGAGGAAAGTCTGCAATTCTTCTATTAGAGAAACTCATTTACTTTGTAGACTTATATAAAAGGCAACTTTTAGTGTTTTTACATGACTCCAAATTCAAGATTTCAAAAACTGAGAAACTCTGTAATTAGTAATGTATCTGTATTTGGATGTTTCAGGTATTTGAGTGCTTTAACCATAGTAGAACCAATAACAGCAGATGCAGGAGAGAATAAAAAACAGTTTCAATAAATCTGATCTATTCAATATCTGAATGAAATACATCTAGGAGAAACTTTTTCATGGTTAGCAGGATAAAAGGGTGTATTTACTTGCTCATTCATTTGATCTACAAATAAATATTTAATTTAAGTGGATGACTACTATGTATCTGGCATTGTGCCAAGTGCTAGGGATTACATAGTAAACTAAAAACTTATATATTCCCTGTTCTCATGGAGCTGAGTCTATTGAGGCTAAGGCAGTGACAGAGTTTTGTCAAATAACTGTACTAATAAAAGTATAATTACAAACTCAGATAAGTGATATCAAATAAAAAGTACTCTTGGAAATCTTGTAATGAAGAAAGTTAATCTAGATAGTGGGGTGAGAAGTGGTGGGGAATCAAGAACATTACACAGAGCCAGGGGTCAGGGAGGTCCAAGAATGAGATCACATTTAGCTGAGAACCACAGAAATTCCTAAGAATTCAGGAGAAGCAACCTTTGTAGAGACATTCTTACAACTTAAGAATCACAAGTCTTCAACAGAAAAATAACCCATTCCTCTGAAGAATCAAACTATGATGAAGATTTAGCAGGGGTAACAGAAGAAACTTTGCTTCCCCCAAATCTGGATATGATCACATCTAAAAAATACCTTACAGCAACATCTAGACTGCTGTTTAACATAACAAACGGGCACTTTGGCATAGTCACACTGACACATAAAATTAACCATCACAACGAAAAAAATTAAGAGATGTGGAAGATAAAATGAGAAAACATTACATCTGTCTGAATGGTGTCCTAGAAGGAGAGATAAAGACTAGGAGGGAATCAATATTTACAGAAATATTGCCTGAAAACTTGTCACAATTGAAAGAAAAACATGAGATTTTACATTAAAGTGACACACAAATTCAGAGCAAGAAACTAAAATTAAATCTACAACTAGCCATATTGTGAGATTGAAGAACATAAAAAATAAAGAGAAAATAATCAAAGGTTTCAGAAGAAAAGACAGATCGCCTAATAAGGAAAGGTAATCAGAATGAGAATAGACTTTTTATTAGCATCAAAAGCTACACAAGGTAATGGAAAGATACCTTCAAAAGGCTCAGGAGAAATGAGTGAACAAATTGACTTTTATACCCAGCTAGATGATTGGTTAAGAAAGAAGTAAAATAAAGGTTTTGTTTTGTTTTGTTTTGTTTTGTTTTTTGTTTTTTTCAGACAAAGTCTGAGAGCTTTTTCAATCGGTGGACTTTGGTGAAATAAATATTAAATTATGCATTTCAGTACAAAAAAAAGAGTATTCTGAAGAAAGAACTACAATGCAAAAGCAATTTTCCCCATTTTAAATATTTTGGTAAAACTAAGTAAGCTTTAATTGCAAAAACAAACAGACAAAAAAAAGCAAAAACACCTTATTTTGAGGAGTTTAAAAAAAAGCAGAATCTAAAATACTAGACAATTAACATAAAAGAATGAGGAATGTGGTAGAAATTAAACTGTTCTAATCTTTTTGAGAGGGCAAAGATATTTTTAATGCTAGATTTTATGTCAGGAGAGGATGTTAAAAAATAAAAGGACAACTGCTATATGTAATGAAAATAGAAGACATTTCTAAACAGTAAAGGAATAAAAAGTGAATTAAAAAAATTGAGCAGAAAAGTTAAGTGAAAAAAGCATGTAAAATAGTAAACAAAATAAGGTGTTGGAAGTAAGTCCTTATATATCATAATAATCACAAAAATGTGATTGGATTTGTTTAATCTAACTTTGTCTCATGAGACTATCTCAGCATCAAAATAGAAAGGTAGAAAGAAAGAGATAGGAAAAGATATACTGGAAAATGCTAAACAAAGAAAGCTAGTGTTGTTAAATTTATTTCAAATAAAATAAATGTTAAGCTAGACCCTAGCCCCTTGAATTATCTTGAGTAGCCATATTTATATTCACTGGAAGAGGACCAGTAATTGAACTTACTATCAACTTCTGAGTACTCTGAGAGGTTCTCAGAAAACTTTCAGAATAGTGTCTTAGGGAACGTCATTCTGTTTCTAAACTTTTTTTATATACCAAAATATACCCAGGCACAGCACTGCTCTGAGACACTATGATACATTGGGACATCTTCACAGCCTTTTAAAACCTCCTTTTTTGGCTTATAGGACTCGGTCCTTGCTGTCTGGTTTGGAAAACCGAGATAATTTTAAAAATTTATGATTAAAAACAAAACAAAACAAAAAGCCACATTTAGGTTCTTGTATAGTATGAAAGACTTGATGTGTGTGAGACATTTGGATTAGTGTCTGGTTGATGGGTTTAGCGATTAAGCAATGTGGGACTGCTGACTGTAATTCAGCTTACCTACCACCAGATGGCACGTTGTCTAAATGCAAAAAACAAGTGTCTCAGACCTATTAAACAAGTAGCCATAAGAAGGAAAGTGACTTAACAGACAGAAAGGTGATTATAGATAGGTAGATAGATGATGATAGATAGATAGATAGATAGATAGATAGATAGATAGATAGATAGATAGATAGATATATTCTACCTGTCAATAAATATGAATGACATTAGTTATCTACTTAGAGTTAAAAATCAACTATAATAATAATATAAACATCATCTAATTAAAAGAGATTAGACTGGAGAATGTAGGCTCTAGACTCTTTGCTCTGCTACAAGTGTGAATTTTGGATGAGTCATTTGACGACTCTAAACTTATATGTCCTATACAATGAAGAACTAGGTGATTTCTAAGATCTGTTTCCAGTGCTACAATTCCATCCTATCATCTGTGAAAGTATATGAGAGAAAATACAACTAAACTGCCTCAGGCATCTTCTGAAATTTATACTTTCTTTTAGAATTCAAGTTTTATTTACTGTTTTACAAAACCGCTCTTGATTTTTAGAAATTCCAGATATTTGGCAACCACAGCCTAGGTTAGTCTCATCCATGGTTGGGTTTGTAAGTTCTTATTTTATCTCTTAATGCCAAAGACCTGTTCAAAGTCTGCCTGAAGATGAGCTCTGGTGAGCAGTTTGGCAGGTGCTTAGTGTGAGATCAAGGTCCTACCTTAGTTCTTGTGGGCCCTTGGAATGCCCTGAGGCTGCTCCTTCTCTCAGAGGTTGCACCCTCATTGATGTTTCTGAGGCTAGGATTTTATCCAGTTATCTAGGCTCCACATTGTGCTTGCCTCTTTCATTTCTAGCACTTCTACTTTTATTCAAGTCTTGACCTGGACAAGTCACTTGATTCCATTGAATCTCTTTCTCCTCATCTGTAAATCAGAAATAATAGAACTTGCTTTTCATGGTTATGTGAGAATTAAAAGAGATAATATATGTAAAGCACCTAATACATGGGCAAAGGTGGACATATACTTTACAGATTTAAATTTCTTAAATTTTGGAGAAAAAAATATTCAGAGATAACACAAAACTCAGATGACACAATCTCAGGCAAACCTGATTAGGAGTTCAGAAGGTGAATACCTAGCAATGCCAGTGGGGCTACTCAACTAACTCTCAGAGGAGCTCAGAAATGAAAGGGACAAGGAAAATTTGTTGGTGTAATCTTTCAAAATAGAATGAAGTAAGGCTTGAAAAGAAAACTAGGGAGTAAAATATCATTCAGCTAAACATTTGAAAAAGACAAAGTAAATTAGATGAAGATCAATATTAGTTATCAGTGTGATGAAGCTGACCAATAGGTTGTTGCCTTAGACGCTATTAGCAGAAGTAGATTCTACAAGGGAGGTCTAGTCCTACTCTTTGGCTCAAGTCACATCTCAAGAAAAGCATTGTATTTGGTTCCAAGTTGCAAACACTATCAAAAGATTACTGGTTGTCATATCTTAGGACACAGACGCCCATAACCTGAATGAATGGGAGGTAGGGGATTCAAAGGAAATAGGCCAATTGTGGGTGTGAGATGGTCCACTTTGGCGGTTATGTTACTATTTGAAGGTCCCAAACAAGATCAATTGTCAAGACCGGGAAGTGTGTATGATTGTCAGATAAAATATAGGACACCCAGTCAAATTTGAATTTCTGAACTAAAAATTATTTATTTTTTATCCAAAATTCAAATTTAACTGGGAATCCTGTATTTTTCTCTGCTAACTCTGGCAAACCTATGGATGTGACGTAAGAAAACGGGTGTTCAACAGACAGAATCGCAATGACAAGGATTGCAGGGGTTAAAAATCACATTAATTAGTGCAATACTGAAGCAAAATAATCTGTCAGTATTTAATTTATATCAATGTACTTTATTATTGACTACTGTCAGAATTTATAAAATTAAACATCATTGACAGTTAATATACTTTAAGTACTAAAACTTTTGAACATGAGAAAAAAATTCCTTCACTGGTACCAGCCTGGCTGTCTTCACTCACTCTTCAGTTTCTTGTGCCTAGGGCCTATTCCAGCTGATCTCCAGCTACTTCCCACTCTCTTGCACTCCCTTGAATAGAAAGAGCCTTTGGGCACACTGCGTAGGGACAGCCATCAGTCTCTGGCACCTGCTCAGCTGCCTGCATGTCCAGCCTGGAACCTTACTACTTCCCTTTCCTAGAGAAGATTGGAGGGACCTCAGAGGTTTACACATGGCAATTGATAGCTGAGTGGTAAAGAGGGAATGAGGTGCTTTGAGATTAAGATGCCAGTGTTGGAATAAATGCAGGGAGGCAGGGCAGGGATTGAGAAACAGATTGTACCAAACCACTAAAGGTGAATGAAACAGCTAACTGATGTCTGAAGTGAAGATTTATGACAGCAAAAGTGAGCATTACACTATTATAAAATGTATGGAATCCTAGAATACCAGAGCACCAAAATCAGACAGACATTCGGTATCCAAAAACTCTGAAAGTATAAGTGTAAGACTCTAGCAAGAGCAACCAAGCTCTGATGGTGAGAAATTTTATAACTAAAGATAAGTGCAATAAGTATATAGATACTTACACATATCAATTGTAGCACAATAGGCAGGGTTCTTCAGATTAATAGAACCAATCTCTATATAAGGAGATTTGCTATAAGGAATTGGCCATCAATGATTATGGAGGCTGGGAAGTCCAAAATCTGTAATTTCGGCCAGCAGGCTTGTGACCCAAGAGAACCAATTGTGTGAGTACAGAGTAGAGGCTGGTAGCCTGGAGACTGAGGACAATCAGTGGTACAGTTCCAGTCTCAAGGTCAGCAGGCAGAGACCCAGGAGGGTTGATGGTGCAGGTGAAGACAAGGGGCTGGAGAATTCCCTGTTGCGTAGAGAAACCAATCTTTTTGTTCTAATGGGCCTTCAACTGATTGGATGAGGCCCACCCACATTCAAGAGGGCAATGTGCTTACTTAAAGCAATTTAAATGTTAATCTCATCCAAATACCTCCTCCAAGTTGACACATTAACCATCACAGGAGACACATACCACATTTTGTTCATCCACTCATCTGTGGATGGACATTTGGGTTACTTTCACCTTTTGGCTGCTGTGAATAATACTGCTATGAACATGGGTGTAATCGAGCCCCGCATCGGGCTGCTCAGCAGAGCCTGCTTCTCCCTCTCCCCCTGCCGCTCCCCTTGCTTGTGCTCTCTCTCTCTCTCTCTGTGTCAAATAAATAAATAAAATCTTAAAAAAAAATACCCATTTGGGTCCCTGCTTTCAATTGTTTTGGATATAAACCCAGAAGTGGATTTACTAGATTATATGATAATTCTGTTTAAATTTTCGAGGAACTGGCATACTGTTTTCCATAGCAGCTATACCAATTTACATTCCCACCAGCAGTACACAAAGGTTCCAATTTCTCCACATCTTCATCAATGCTTGTTATTTTCTGCCCTAGCCATTCTAATAGCCATCTTTCACAAGTTTTCCTAATGTTAGTGATGTTTAGCATCTTTTTTTGGTGCTTATTATCAATTTATATATCTTCTTTGGCAAAATGTCTATTCAAGCTCTTTGTCCATGTTTTAACCAGATTATTTTTTGTTGTTCAGTTGTAGTTCTTCATATATTCTGAATATTAATCCCTTGTCAGATAGATGATTTAAAATGTTTTCTCTTGTTTTGTGGATGGCCTTCTTGTTCTTTTGATAGTGTTCTTCAAAGCCCCCAAATTTTAATTTTTGATGAAGTCCACATTTTACCTCATTTTTCTTTTGTTACCTGTGCTTTGGTATTTTATCCAAAAATGTCATAAAGCTTCCCCCTTATGCTTTCCCCTTCTTCTCAGAGTTTTGTATTTCAGAGTCTTATGTTTATATCTTTGATCCATTTTGAGTTAATTTTTGTATATGGCATAAGTTAAGGGTTCAACCTCATTCTTTTGCATGTGGATATCCAGTTTTCCCAGTACCATTTTTTGAAAAGACTTTCCTTTCCCAGGGTTGGTTTTTAGGAAGAAAAATCACGAAGGAAATTAACCTGAGGTTAAGCTGAACAAATTTTCAATGGATAAAATATCCCACTTCTCAATTATATCAGATAACTAACTTACTGTTAACCCCTTTCCTCAATCAAAAGCAATCAGTTATATAGTTTAAATTAGTGCCAATTTTATACTGAATATTATACTGCTGTTTTGTTCTAAAATAGCCATAGGTAACATTGTGTATGTTTTCCTAAATTATTGTTGCTATTTTGTACTCAAGTGAATACTCCTGTTCCTATTGTTACTTTTCAGATGGTCATATTTTTTAGCTTATTTTTTTCCATTTATCTTTTTTCTCTATCAAATCCATTCTTTTAACCTCTCAAGGTCAATTAGAATAGTTTTCTCATTTAACTGGCATACACTGAACTCCTACCTTTAGAAAAATGAAATAATGGATTATACTCCCTCTCCAGAGCCAGTAAGGAAGATGCTAACAATCATTAGCTTAGGAGATAGATAATTCCAATGAATAATGGATGTACAAAAGGTTTCTAATGCTGATGATATCTAGTTCTAGCAAAAGCTTATTAAAGCCACTGGTCAAAAGTTGAAGTTGCCCCAGATGTGAGGATCTGAGAGGTGTGAATTCCTTAAGATTAATTAAATATATTCCTTAGACATTTATATCTCAATCTCACTTTAGGATATGGAGTTCTGCTAGTCTCCCCTCCCCCGCACCACAGCTAGTCTTATTACCAGCTTTTCCTGCTCAGACACTGGAATGATTGTGTTTGCTCCCATAACTTTATCCTCACTGAACAAAATGACTTACCATGTTGTTAAAAATGGAGTTCCATCATGGTTTAGAAAATAAATGATATTACAGATGTTTTGCTTTTGCTATGCTTATTGGTGCCAGTGTATTTGAAATGAGAGTAAAAGAAAACTGGAGACCTAATATTGTGCACATTATTTCAGCCACTTAGTTTTTTAAAAACACATCCACTAAGTCCCTACACAGAAATCTTCAAAATTCATTTCAGTACAATCCACTGGTGTTTATGATTTCAGAGTAATCATACTTTAAACAGTTAATAAAGCGTACATTTAGTCAAGAAGTCTGAGGGGCAGATATGTTGTGAATCTAACTCTGCAATTAAATGAGTTCAGTAGTTAGAAATGGAACAAAGTTCATCTATTCTAGTTTTAAAAAATCTACCTAATACAGAGAGCAACTTAAAATTATACAATGCAAATCAGAGTTGAAATTTGTATGTCAAACTCTTTATGGATGAAGATTGAAATATATGTTTTGGGGGCAGGGGTGACCATATTTACAAAATTTCTATTGTAGAGAGAAATCAGCAAATAAGAAATCATATGTGCATGTACTTAGAAGTCAGCATTACTATATGCCAAGCAAATGTTTAGAAACCTCAAAACTTTTCTTTTAAATTTGATTTTAAAACCACACAGAAAGCCAAATTTTACTCTAAAATTTTAAGCAACATGAAAACTCAATATGCACATATTTAAGACTCTGAAATGTGCTGCAGCTCTTCTGGGATCATGAAACAGTAGCAAATAAATCAGATATATAGCTACATTAATTCAGGTTGTGGTGATTAACAGATAAAGTACATGAATATTAGGTTATAAAATTATTGGCACAAACAGTAAAATATTTCAATAGTCAGATTGGGATACAGGCTAATATGCAATTGGTAGTAATGAGTTCAGAATTAGCTTTATCATGAGAAAGCTATATGCACTAGAAAGGAAATGTAATATAATAAAACAGTAGCACAGGGACTCCCTGACGTAATAAATCATTTGAAGTGAAATCTGATAGGCACAGTGAGCATTTATTATAAAAGGCTTGTATCCAGAAGAAAAGAGGTAAGCATACTCCAATGGTTTGCTAAATAAATAATAATGGAATAACAAGTAAAAACAAAAAACGTGTGCAATCTTGCATTTGATTCCTTCTTACCTAAGTTTGTTATTTCCATTGAAATGTTGAAATACTGACATTTTTAGTGTATATTAACAGTTGAAGTAGAGATAGGAGCAATAAATAGGGATTTAAAAAGCAGAGAAATTAACATGAATTCTTAATATCTGGCTATCCCAGTAACTATTATCTTGTGGTAATAGTACTCAGGGCACCTGAGTGGCTCAGTTGGTTAAGTGAACCTCAGGGCACCTGGGTGGCTCAGTTGGTTAAGCATCCAAATCTTGGTTTTGGCTCAGGTCATGATCTTAGTGTCTTGAGATCTAGCCCTGCTTTGGGCTCCATGCTGGGCATGGAGCCTGCTTAAGATTCCCTCTGCCCTTCCTCCCACCCTCTCTCTCTCTCAAAAACAAAACAAAACAAAACAAAACTCTCCTCTTCATTTTTTTTTTTTTTTGCCTCAGTCCCTTCTTTCTCTTAAATCTTAACTCCTACATGCAATGTTATTTGGAAATTGATTCTCATGTTTTGATTAATCTGTTAACTGGCTATTTGACCTGAACTAATATTACAGTTAAAAATCAAATAGAAAGTAACCTATTAGCTTTTAGATCCTGACACTGGACAATGTGGGGAAGTCTTAAGGTGACAGGAGTTGAAAAACAACTGTGAGAGACAAGTAACATTTACTGTTTAGCTCCATTTTTTGGTTACCCATCCCAATTTGGACTGGCAGCTTAGCAGTGTTAAGTAAGAACTTACCTACATGTGACCTTAGTTAACACTCTGAAGTCAACATGCAGATGCTTTTGCTTGGTTGAAAAACCTAGACAAGAATAAGAAAGGAAAATAGAATAAATCCTTAAGATTCCCACTTTGTTTTTTTCCTCTTTCATCTTAAAATGAGTCTAGTTCTCAGCCTAAAGATCACAGCCAAAAACATCTTGGGTTTCTAGTCTGAGGTATAAAAGAAAAACACAAAGTAACTTCTCTTGTTATACCAAATTCATACAAACCAAATAAAATTAGACAATAATACAGGATAATCATGGACAATACTATCACTGTGTAATTTTGCACAAATTTTGTCCCATGAAGTGCATCCGGAATTTCTTTCTGTGACAGTATTTTTTTAAAGCAATAATTTTCAAAGTTCAAGAAAGATCATAACGTCACTTAGATCTGCTTAAAATATTTCTCTTTCTTACCTGGTTTCATTGATTTTATCAACCAGTCAAGTTCAACAGACTTATTTTCTACAGAAATATCTTAATAGCTTATTTTTATAACCCAACCAGCGAGTTTTCATGCACATGTACATTATAAGGAACTAACCTTTGACTATATGTCAAAATCTATGGCAAATGAATAAAAAGACATTTATTCTTCATATAGGAAATTTTATCTATATTCAAAATATAAAGGGCAAACTGATTATCAGAAAAATAAATTTGATGCATTTAGAATTTCAACTATTAATATATTAAAATATGGAAACATTTAGACCTTTATTTTAAAAGCCAACTAAGACAGGTATATAATTTTTTAAAGGAATATTGATTAAAAAACCCTTAATCATTTGTTATAGAGATTGAAATTTAATACTTGGAATGAAAAACAATACTACTCAATAGTGCCAATTGAAGTATTAGCATAAATTATAATAATTTTTATTTTGCTATTATGTCCTGGTGCTATTATCATGAATCACACATTCTTGAAGCACAATTTGTCTTTATGCAGGAGTATAGACTTTCCTAAAATTACAGTGTATGTGTTATGATGAATTCTGTCCTCCAGAGGGCAGTGCAGTACAAACTCAGAGGACCCTGCAAAAATTTAAAGAAACAAACCCAAAACCCCAAATGTTAACCAATTTCATTTTATTCCAGTGGCAAGGACAACACAGCAGAATTCTTAGGATCTGCTATAATGCCAAAACTCCTGGCTGTAAGATAAAAACTATTGCCAGTTATCCAATTATTTTGACCATGTGTCAATCAATTCAATTTCCTTAATGGAGATTGTTTTAAAAAATAAATTGACTAAATTGATCTTCTCTTGGTTGGATACAGGTCACTAGATTTTATTTAAGAAGACAGTTGACAGAAATGGTTCTGAGACTCTGCAAGACTTTGCTTCAGGTTGTATGAGCTCCTTAAAAAAGAATTCTTCCTCTATATTCCCCCACACAATAGAAGGTACACACTTGATTTTATGAACTTATTTTTTTCCTACTTATGGCTCTCCAAAATCCTTTTCAAAACTAAAAGTTAAACCTAGTTACTGCAAATTATAAAAGCAATTATAGTTTTTATACCCTCAAGGACAGTTCTTGCAAAACTCCTAAAGCCTTTGTATTCCTGTTAGGTACTATTTAACAAATGCCAAGTAATATTAAACTTCAAACTCTGGCCAGCCAAGGTAAGGACATTAACCAAGCTCTAATATCATGCTAAAGAATTAAAATACTTGCCAGATGCCTTACATACATTATCTTATTTAATCCTTAAAACAGCCCCATGATTTGGTACTAGTACTTTCCCATTTCATAGGTGAGGGAAATGAGTCATAAAATTAAGCAACCTGGTTGATGTTTCATAGCCATATGGCAGGAGAATTAGAAAGAAAATCCTGATCTTTCTAATGCTAAGCAGCTTTTTGTTTGTTTAGTTGACACACAATGTTACATTAGTTTCAGGTGTACAACACAGTGATTCAATTTCTCTATATATTATACTATGTTCACCACAAGTGTAGCTACCATCTGTCATCATACAATGCTATTACGGTATCATTGGCTAATATTCCCTGTGCTCTGCCTTTTATTCCAGTACTTATTCATTCCACAACTGGAAACCTGTATCTCCCACTCCCCTTCACCCATTTTGCCCACCCCCACCCCCTTCTCTCTGGCAACCTTCTAGTTTGTTCCCTGTATTCATAAGACTGATTCTTTTTTTTGTTTATTCATTTGTTTTGCTTTTTAGATTCCACATATGAGTGAAATCATATGGTATCTGTCTTTCTCAGTCTGACTTATTTCATTTAGCGTAATACCATCTAGGTTTATCCATGTTATCACAAATGGCAAGATCTCATCCTTTTTTGGACAGTTGTGTAATATTCCATTGTGTGTGTGTGTGTGTATTTTTTTTTTTTAAGATTTTATTTGTTTATTTGACAGAGAGAGGGAACACAAGCAGGGGGAGTGGGAGAGGGAGAAGCAGGTTTCCCGAGGAGCAGGGAGCCCGATGCGGGGCTCGATCCCAGGACCCTGGGATCATGACCTGAGCCGAAGGCAGACGCTTAACGACTGAACCACCCAGGCGCCCCAATATGTGTGTGTATTTCATCCATTCATCTATTCATGGACACTTAGAATGCTTCCAAATCTTGGCTATTGTAAATAATGCTGCAATAAACATAGGAGTGCTTGTGTCTTTTCAAAACAGTGTTGTTTTTAACCATTATGTTATTCTGCCTCTGAGTTTGGAGTGATTAGTGTTATGGTGTGACTAATATTATGCTCTAACCAGTTTTGGTAAGGCCAGTCAGATAAACTTTAATGAAGATATAGCACTCTGAAGGTAAATGAGGCACGTGTACTGTACCAATTTCTGTTCAGAGAAATGTGTGTTTAACAATGGCCTTCAGGGATGACTGGGTGGCCCAGTCAGTTAAGTGTCTGTCCTTGGCTCAGGTTGTGATCCCAGGTCCTGGGATTGAGTCCCTCATTGGGCTCCTTGCTCAGCAGGGAGCCTGCTTCTCCCTCTGCCTGCCGCTCCCCCTGCTTGTGCTTGTTCTCTTTCTCCCTCTTTCTGACAAATAAATAAATAAAATCTTAAAAAACAAAACAAAACAAACAAACAAAACAAATATAGCGCTTCTCAAAGGGCCCATCCTGGGAACTCATTAGAAAGACAGTTTCTCCTGCCCCATCTCTAAACCGGGAAGAGAAGGACTCTAAATCACAAGAAAATCTTATCAATGGAGAAGGCATCAACTTAGATCTGCATACCAAACCTTACTTTTGTTTACATAATTTTCCTGGTAACCTCCAGGTTACCCATAACTGGGCTTCCTGTCCCTCCCCCATCTACTCCTCCTCCCCCAAAGTTTTTCTTTTTGTCTTTAGCTGAAGATAGTATTTAAGAGGATGGATTAGGCTATCACTGAAAATTCTTTATTTTCCCATGGGTATCTCCCATGTGTACATGAGGTACACATGTTAAATAAATGTGTGCTCATTTTTCTATTGTTAAGCTATCTTTTATTATAGGGGTCTAAGCTAAGAACTCAGAAGGGTAAAGGGGAAATTATTTTCCTTCCCCATACGCTAAAATTGTCAAAGACTGAGAATAGAATAGTGGTTGCCAGAACCTAGGGGCAGGGAGTAAGGGGGGTTGTTATTCAATAGGTCTAAAGTTTCAGTAATGCAAGATGATTACATTGTAGAGACGTGTTCATTGTACCTATAGGTAACAATACACTTAAGTAGATCTCATGTTAAGTGTTCTTACGCAACTTAATCTTTTAAAGAATACAAAAAATATATATTTAAAGAGTCACATCAAATAAATTCAGTTTGTACCTTGCTTGAATTTTGAGTCACACTAGCCAACTGTGAGAATATAATTTTGAGATAACCAGGAAAGACTGAAAAGGGACTGAACATTAAATAATAAGAAATTATTACTGTGATAATGTTATTGTTCTATTTTTTAAAAAAGTATCTTAAAGATTCATAGTGAAGTACTTATAACTGAAATAATAGTATGGTGGAATCTGGCTTAAAATACTCTATTCAAATAATAGAGATGAGATAAGGATGTTGATCATTTTTGAGGCTGAGCAATAGATTTGTGGATTTTTATCATTATCTGTTTTTGAATATGTTTGAAAATTTCCATAATTAAAGATTAAAACAAATAAATAAACAAAAGACCCCCTGTTTGCCAGAACTCTTTGTAAATATTGCAGACTTCCTGAAGAATGAACTATAAGTATGAAATTCATCAACAAAATATTTTCAGTATATCATAATATAGTATTCCTTATGTCTAGTGAATTCAAGTAATATGAAGGTGCAGATAGTTTAAAACTTCAAGTAGACTTATCTTTGTTCACAAGACAATGGAAATGAGCAAAATACATGGAGCTGGCTTTAGTAATAGTTCATTCCAAGCCACATGATTTGAGAATCTTGATGAGAAAGCCTGTTGAGTTCAAAGTTAGAAGCCATTATTGCCACAGGCAGTCTGTTTCTTCTCCGAAGAAGAAGAAAAAGAAGAGGAGGAGGAGGAGGAAAAAGAAAAAAAAAAAAACTGGCATTACAAAGCCATCTGTTCATGTCCCAAGCTGTTTACCTGGCTGTTTGCACTGCTTGTCAGAAAAACATTTGGATATTCCCACCACGGCATGAGGGTCAGGCTATCCACCTGGTGCTAGTGACCCCCTGGTTATTTGTCTTCTGTAGCTAATGTTTTAGCTCACATCAGCTTGGGACTTGGACAATTCGGCTATCCAGCCTCAGTTTCTCAGTCATCTAGACCCTTAGGGGAACATCCCCTCTTCCATGTCCCAGGCCCAGCTCTGGTGTTCTTGCCAATTCAGAACTGACAGTACAAAAGGTTGATTTGCATGTTACTCATAAATAACTTAGCCAGGATATTTAATATGTCTACTGATCTGCTTCAGCATTTTCCTTACATCAGCCTGACTTTAAAGAACTGAAACTAAGTCTAGCCATGCACAATTTATTGTTTTTATAATTGTTATTTTTCTGTTTGCTTAACAGTTGCTTTCTGGGTGGGATGAACACTAATGGATATTGTCCAAGATAATGTTACTTTAAATCTAATTCCATGCTTTACTAAGCCTTATTAAAATAAATATCCATGTGCACTACTTCTTTTTTTTAAAGATTTTATTTATTTATTTGAGAGAGAGAATGAGAGAGAGAGCATGAGGGGGGGCGGGTCAGAGGGAGAAGCAGACTCCCTGCTGAGCAGGGAGCCCGATGCGGGACTCGATCCCTGGACTCCATGTGCACTACTTCTATGAATTTGACTACTATAGATATGTTATAGCGGTGGAATCATGTAGTATTTCCTCTTCTGTGCCTGGTTTATTTCACTTAACATAATGTCCTCAAGATCATCCATGCTGTAGCAAATGGCAAGATTTATTTCTGTTTTGAGTCTGAATAATGTTACATTCCATGTATATACCACAGGTTCCTTTTCTGTTCTTCTGCTGGTGGATGCATGGTTTGTTTCCATAAATGGCTACTCTGACTATGCTGTAGTAAACATGGGTGTGCAGACATCTCTTAGAGATGGGGGGGGAGTTGTTCAATGGGAATGAATTTTCGATTATGGTAGATGAACAACTTCTAAAGATCTCTGTATGATATAGTGACTATATTTAACAATAAAATACTTCAAAATTTGTTAAGAGGGTAGGTCTCATGTTAAATATTCTTACCATTTAAAAAAGAAACACAAGCAAAACAGTCTTTGGAACATGTTGGATATGTTTATTAATTTGATTGTATCGATATCATGGGTGTTTGCCTATATCCAAACTCATCAAATCTGCATGTTAAATGTGTGCAGTTTTTTTATACATCAATTATACCTCAAAAAGCTGTTTTTAAAAATGGCTGCTCTAAAAATAAATAATAAAATAAAATAAAATAAAAAATACTCATGGGTTTATTTCTTTGTCAATTCAATTCAACGGTATTACACAGAGTACCTCATATATGCCAAACTTGGTACTAGGTAAATAGAAATACAAAGATCATTAAGACATGATTTCTCCCTTGAGAAGCTTACAGTTCATCTTGGGATCAGGTTGATTGTGGGACATAGTAGAAAATAGCCATGTAAATGTTGGAGAAGAAAAATTTTACTCTCCACTTCAATGTTCTTCTCACTGGACTAAGAATTCAATTGGCATGAAACAGATTAAGAGGGAAAAAGAAGTTTAATTATGTGTGCATGGAGGCCCAATAATAAAATTAAGACCCAAGAAATGACCAAGCCATGCAGTTTTTACACACATTAGAGAAAGAAAATAAATCTGTGAAAAATGGACAGGACAAATAAAACTTATGTTTTGGGGCTTCAATTAGTAAGGAATTCTAAACAGAAGTTGGGCTGGCATAGTAAATCAGTAAAAGTAACAAGGTTTGTTTATACAGGCTTCTTTGGCCCTGAATTCCCTATCTCCGATGATATCTCTACCTCCTGGCACAGGGTGGGTACTCTTCACATGTGAGATTTATTTCCTGCTTTCTGGAGACAAAGGAGGGTCAAAGTATACATTTTGCATTGGCTGTTTCTTAAGTAATCAAAATAATCAATATGCCAAAGTGGCATATTTTGGGGTTGCTTGCCCTGAGTCCCAGCATAAACAAATAACTGTAGTGGAATACAATAACTATGTTCCAGGAATAGTGTAGATAATAAATAAATAAATAAACAGTACTTAGAAGTATCAGTGTATTACAAGGGCCCTATGACTTTTGGCAAATGAGGTAAAGAGAACAAACGTCCCAAAGCTTCAAAGTCATACATTATTCCCATAAATACATTGGAATAAAAAGTTACAGCTGCAATGTATAATATGGTAACCACTGGCCATGTGTGGCTATTTAAATTTAAATTAGTTAAAATTACATAAAATAAAAAAGATCAGTTTCTTCCTGGCACTACCTATATTTGAAGTGCTTAATAGCTATATGTGTTTACTGGTTACTGTATTGAATGGCACAGGGCATTACCATCATTGTACAAAGTTCTATTGGACAGCACTAATTTACAGTGCAAAGATTTTTAACAGTCCCTTTCAGACTCTAATGTGCATAAGAATTACCTGAGTATCTTTTTTAAATGTTAATTCTCATTATAAGGTCCAGAGTGGGACCTGAGATTCTGCATTGTTAACAACCTCCTGGATGACACTGATGGTCCATAGACCATTTGAGTAGCAAGGGTCTATACTATTCCATTAACGCCAACAAAAAAGTAATGTGTCAAAGGGACTTTTTCAAACCTCCTTTGCTCTGAAGGAATATTTCTTTTAATGGAGACATGGAAAAAGTTAGATGATTACTATGTCCTTAATAGAAAGGACCTCTAAAATATTTGAGGTTATATTCTACAATTCAATCATATCCATACTAAAGTCTACAAGTACCTACATTTAAAAAACTTCAGTTCTGAAACATAAACTGTAACAAAACTATCTCTGCTTTAACTATGCACAATCATATCCTTTCCCCTCTGATTCTTGACATTCATGAATCTATAAAAAAAAATCAAATAGGTCTCCAATCATTTTTAAATTAAATTAAATTGAAATGTATTTATTCACTAAAAAATTCTAATATATTTAACTACTGTTCTAATAATGCCACCTACAGTTATCTCTTTTGATTACTTCATTTCTTTTTTTTCCTTCAGGTATAGATTTTTTTAATTTAAATTCAATTAATTAACATATAATGTATTATTGTTTCAGAAATAGAGGTCAGTGATTCATCAGTCTTAAATAATACCCAGTGCTCATTATGTCACATGCCCTCCTTAACGTCCATCACCAGTTACCCCATCTCCCTACTCCCATCCCCTCCAGCAACCTTCAGTTTCTTTTCTATGATTAAGAGTCTATTATGGTTTAACTCCCTCTGATTTTGTCTTGTTTTACTTTGTTCCTCTCTACCTATTATCTTTTGTTTCATTTCTTAAATTCCACATCTGAGTGAAATCATATAATTGTCTTTCTCTGATTGACTTATTTCACTTAGCGTAATACCTTCTAGTTCCATCCACGTCATTGCAAATGGCAAGATTTCATTTTTTTTGATGGTTGAGTAGTATTTCATTGTATATATATATACCACATCTTCTTTAGCCATTCATCTGTTGATGGACGTCTGGGCTTTTTCCATAGTTTGGCTACTGTGGACATTGCTGCTATAAACACTGGGGTGCAAGTGCCCCTTCAGATCACATCACTACGTATATATCTTTGGGGTAAATACCCAGTAGTGCAATTGCTGGGTCATAGGGTAGCTCTATTTTCAACTTTTTAGGAGCCTCCATACTGTTTTCCAGAGTGGCTGTACCAGCTTGCATTCCCAACAACAGTGTAAGAGGGTTCCCCTTTCTCCACATCCTCGCCAACATTTGTTGTTTCCTGACTTGTTAATTTTAGCCATTCTGACTGGTGTGAGGTGGTATCTAATTGTGGTTTTGATTTGTATTTTCCTAATGCTGAGTGATATTGAACATTTTTTCATGTGTCTGTTGCCATTTGTGTCTTCTTTGAAGAAATGTCTGTTCATATCTTCTGCCCATTTCTTGACTGGATTATTTGTTTTTTGGGCGTTGAGTTTGATAAGTTCTTCATAGATCTTGGATAGTAGATAAAATGTTATCTGATAAAGTATTTGCAAATATCTCCCATTCTGTCCTTTATCTTGTTTTTTGTTGACTGTTTCCTTTGTTGTGCAAAAGCTTTTTCTGTTGATGAAGTCCCAGTAGATCATTTTTGCTTTTGTTTCCATTGCCTTTGGAGACATGTCTAGCCAGAATTTGTTGCAGCCAAGGTCAAAGAAATTGCTGCCTATGTTCTCTTTAAGGATTTTGATGGATTCCTGTCTCACATTTAGGTCTTCCATCCATTTTGAGTCTATTTTTGTGTATGGTGTAAGGGAATGGTTCAGTTTCATTCTTCTGCATGTGGCTGTCCAGTTTTCCCAAATCCATTTGTTGAAGAGACTGTCATTTTTCCATTGGATATTCTTTCCTGCTTAGTTGACCATAGAGTTGAAGGTCCATTTCTGGGCTCTCTATTCTGTTTCATTGATCTATGTGTCGTTTTTGTGCCAGTACCATACTGTCTTGATGATTACAGCTTTGTAATATAGCATGAAGTCCAGATTGTGATGCCACCAGCTTTCATTATCTTTTTCAACATTCCTTTGGCTATTTGGGATCTTTTTTATTCCATACAAACTTTAGGATTATTTGTTCCAGCTCTGTGAAAAAAGTTGATGGTATTTTGATAAGGATTGCATTGAATGTATAGATTGCTCTAGATAGCATAGACATTTTAAGAATATCTGTTCTTCCAATCCATGAGCATGGAACCTTTTTCCATTTCTTTGTGTCTTCCTCAATTTCTTTCATGAGTGCTCTATAGTTTTCTGAGTACAGATCCTTCCTTTGCCTCTTTGGTTAGGTTTATTCCTAGGTATCTTATGGTTTTGGGGGGAATTGTAAATGGAATTGACTCCTTAATTTCTTTTCTTCTGTTTCATTGTTAGTGTATAGAAATGCAACTGATTTCTGTGCATTGATTTTATATCCTGCTACATTGCTCTACGAGCAATGAGCTCTATGTATGAGCTCTAGCAATTTTGGGGTGGAGTCGTTTGGGTTTTCCACATACAGTATCAGGTCATCTGTGAAGAGTGAGAGTTTGACTTCTTCTCTGCCAATTCCGATGTCTTTTATTTCTCTTTGTTGTCTGATTGCTGAGGCTAGGACTTCTAGTACTATGTTCAACAACAGTGGTGATAGTGGACATGCCTGCCATATTTCTGAGCTTAGGGGAAAAGCTCTCCGTTTTTCCCCATTGAGAATGATATTCGCCATGGGCTTTTATATATGGCTTTTATGATATTGAGGTTTGTTCCCTCTGTCCCTACACTGAAGACTTTTAATCAAGAAAGGATGCTGTACTTTATCAAATGATTTTTCTTCAGCTATTGAGAGGATTGTATGGTTCTTGTCCTCTCTTTTATTAATGTAGTTTATCACACTGATTGATTTGCAGCTGTTGAACCACCTTTGCAGCCCAGGAATAAATCCCACTTGGTCATGGTGAATTATCCTTTTAATGTACTGTTGGATCCTATTGGCTAGTATCTTAGTAAGAATTTTTGCATCCATGTTCATCAGGGATGTTGGTCTGTGATTCTCCTTTTTGGTGTGGTCTTTCTCTGGTTTGGGAACAAGGTAATGCTGGCCTCACAGAAAGAGTTTGGAAATTTTCCTTCCATTTCTATTCTTTGAAACAGTTTCAGAAGAATAGGTATTAATTCTTCTTTAAATGGTTGGCAGAATTCCCCTGGGAAGACATCTGGCCCTGGACTCTGGCTTGTTGGGAGATTTTTGATAACTGCTTCAATTTCCTACCTGATTATGTGTCTGTTCAGGTTTTCTATTTCTTCCTGTTTCAGTTTGGTAGCTTATATGTCTCTAGGAATACCTCCATTTCTTCCAGATTGCCTAATTTGTTGGCATATAGTTGCTTATAATATGTTCTTATAATTGTTTGTATTTCTTCAGTGTTGGTTGTGACCTCTCCTCTTTCATTCATGATTTTATTTATTTGGGTCCTTTCTCTTTTCTTTTTGATAAGTCTGGCCAGGGGTTTATCAATCTTATTAATTCTTTCAAAGAATCAGCTCCTAGTGTTGATGATCTGTTATTCTGTTTTTTGGTTTCTAATTCACCGATTTCTGCTCTAATCTTTATTAATTGTCTTCTCTTGTTAGGTGTAGGCTTTATTTGCTATTATTTCTCCAGCTTGTTTAGGTATAAGTTTAGGTTGTATATCTGAGATCTTTCTTGCTTCTTGAGAAAAGCTTGTATTGCTATATACTTCCCTCTTAGGACTGCCTCTGCTGCATCCCAAAGGTTTTGAACAGTTGTGTTTTCATTTTCATTTGTTTCCATGAATTTTTTAAAATTTTTCTTTAATTTTCTGGTTGACCCATTCATTCTTTAGTAGGATGCTCTTTAGCCTCCATATATTTGAGTTCTTTCCAAATTTCCTCTTGTGATTGAGTTCCAGTTCCAAAGCATGTGGTCCAAAAATATGCAAGGAATGATCCCAATCTTTTGGTACTGGTTGAGACCTGATTTGTGACGCAGTATGTGATCTATTCTGGAGAATATTCCATGTGCACTAGAGAAGAATGTGTATCCTGTTGCTTTAGGATGGAATGCTCTGAATATATCTGTGAAGTCCATCTGGTCCAGTGTGTCATTCAAAGCCCTTATTTCCTTGTTCATCTTCTGCTTAGTTGATCTGTCCATTGCAGTGAGGGGGTGTTAAAGTCCCCTACTAGTATTGTATTATTATTAATGTGTTTCTTTAATTTTGTTATTAATTGGTTTATATAATTGGCTGCTCCCATGTTAGGGGCATAAATATTTACTATTGTTATATCTTGTTGTTGGATAGACCCTTTAAGCAGGATATAGTGTCCTTCCTCATCTCTTATTACAGCCTTTGGTTTAAAATCTAATTTGTCTGATATAAGAATTCCTACCCCAGCTTTCTTTTGATGCCCATTAGCATGATAAATGGTTTTCCACCCCCTCACTTTCAATCTGGAGGTGTCTTTGGGTCTAAAATTAGTCTCTTGCAGACAGCATATCAACTGGTCTTGCCCTTTTATACAATCTGATACCCTGTGTCTTTTGATTGGGGCATTCAGCCCATTTACTTTCAGAGTAACTATTGAAAGATATGAATTTAGTGTCATTGTATTACCTGTAAAGTCACTGTTTCTGTATATTGTTTCTATTCCTTTTTGGTCTATGTTACTGTTAGGCTCTCCCTTCACTTAAAGGATCCCCTTTAATATTTCTTGCAGGGCTGGTTTAGTGATCACAAATTCTTTTAGTTTATGTTTGTCCTGGAAGTTTTTTTTTTTTTTTTTTTTTTTTTTTTAAATCTCTCCTATTTTGAATGACATCTTTGCTGTATAAAATCTTGGCTGAGTATTTTTCTCATTCAGCACCCTGAATATATTATGCCAGTCTTTTTTGGTCTGCCAGGTCTCTGTGGAGAGGTCTGCTGCCAGTCTAACGTTTCTAGCCTTAGGTTATGGACCTCTTGTCTTGAGCTGCTTTCAGGATTTTCTCTTTGTCTCAGATTTGCAAGTTTCACTATTATTATATGTCAAGGTATTGACCTATTTTTATTAATTTTGAAGGGGGTTCTTTGTGCCTCCTGGATTTGAATGCCTGTTTCCTTCCCCAGATTAGGGAAGTGCTCTGCTATAATTTGCTCCAATATACTTTCTGCTCTCCTCTCTCTCTTCTTCTTCTTCTTCTGGGATTCTAATTTTTCTAATATTATTTTGATTTATGGTATCACTTTTTTCTTGAATTCTCCCCCTCATGATCCAGTAGTCTTTTATCTCTCTTTTTCTCAGCTTCTTTATTCTTCATCATTTTGTCTTCTATTTCATTAATTCTCTCTTCTGCCTCATTTATGCTAATAGAGCCTCCATTTTTTATTGCATCTCATTAATAGCCTTTTTATTAGATTTTAGTTCTTTATTTCTCCAGAAAGGGATTCTCTAGTGTCTTCTGTGCTTTTTTTCAAGCTCAGCTAGTATCTTTATAATCATTATTCTGAACTCTAGTTCCAGTATCTTACTTACGTCCATACTGATTAGGTCCCTGGCAGTCAGTACTGCCTCATGTTCTCTATTTTGAAGAGTTTTTCCATCTTTTCATTCTTGCAGAAAGTGCTCACTTTTCTATATGTAGAGTTGTAGCTATTCTTTTCTTAGATTTCTGATGAGTTTGCAGGTGTTCAGAATGATTTGATAGCTATGTAGCTGAATTTCTGAGACCAGGTGAAACTAAGGTCTCCTAGTCCTCTGCCATCGTAGACCAAACAAGTTGATTACTTCATTTCAAAGTTTTGCTTTTCTTAGTATTTTTTTAATTATAAGAATAATGGATCTCATGAAAAAATAATTTAAACTTAAAATAGAGGACTCATTCTTGTTCCAAAAAATAGGGTTGTTATTATTAAGGAGAGCATGAAAAATGAAAATAGCCCTAATTCCTTGATACTAACAGGATGTATGCCACTTCTGTTCCTGTTCCCATTTACTGTCTCATTAAATTCAACTAGGATGTAGCATTCCAATGTCAATTCAAAACATCCATTTCCGTAAAACAGGTCAGGCATAATTTCAGTTTTTTATTCAGCATTTCAGTACTGACATAGCTCTCTGGAAAAGTCTTAATTACGTTTTGATGTTGCACATTGTTTATCGGTATGGCCTCTAATCCCATGCAAAAACAAACAAAAAACAACACACCAAAATAAAACAAAACAAAATGAACAAAAATAGGACTCTTTTCATTCTTCTTTTACTTTGAAAGTATGTAGACATTTAACTGTCCCACAATCTCTTAGAGACATTCCAGTTTCCTCAAAATGGGCCTTAATGACCTGACATTATTAATTTAAATAGCCAATGTAACAATATATGCCTAAGAGAAAAGAGTTTTACTAACGATTGAATCACAGGGAATTTATAAAGTCATATTATGTATTTCCCATCTCAATGAAATTATCCAGATTAAAAAGCTAACAAAAACAGGAATCATGTTTCCTACTAATATGCTGAAAAGATGATCCATTAGTCACTCCTTTCAAATTGCTAACTGGCTACTTAGAATCTTTCCAGTCCTATAACTTACTGATTTGGACAGAATACTATGAAAAGGAAAAAGTGAGTGTTCAGGGGAATAGAGACAATTATGGCTAGACTGGGGAAGGTTAGGATCAAGCCTTCATTGAGAGAAGAGATGCTTGAGATGGTATGCAGAGCCTTACTGTTATTTGGTTTTCTTACCCAGTTAAGTTTGAAATCATTCTGCTCTTTGGTTTTCTTTCAGCTGTGTAGATTAGGAGGACCTTGTGGACCAAACATCCTATACTTATATTTGCCCACCTGAAACGATGGCACAAAGAATCCCACTTCATTTATTTTGCACTTTAATCAAAGAACACAAGCCATCTTAGTATGAAAATAAGGATGAATAGTAATAATGGGAAGCAAGGCATAAGAGAAGAGAGATCAGAGGTGGTGGGAAGCAAGCAAACAAGCAAGCAAGCAAACAAACACCCCCTCCCCGAAAAGTGTGTCTTTATAGTTGAAAAAACTCAGAATAAATTGACATATTAAATTAGGTTTCTTGAGTAGTCTGCTTTTTACTCTTAGGAACGGATAGAAGAGAAGGTCTGAGATTGGTAGAATCTCCCTTCTCTACCTGTGTTTGCTTGTTGTTGTTTCAATCTATATTAATCATTTTATAAAACAGAAATAATTCCTGAAAGTATAATTTTCAAAATGATTGACTAATTTGTGATGTAGAGAGATGCTCTGTCAAGTTGACTGACTCACTAAAGGAGGTAATGGTTCTTTACAGTAAATTGTCATCAGAAAGCAGAACAAAAGTCAATATAAAATCTCTTTCTTCAAGCCCTCAATAAATGCAATAAAATGCTTCCCTCCTCCTTCAGTGAATGACCTGGTTTCACAACCAGATAAAAATGGAACAAGTGTGGATCAGCAATGAGGATTTCCACTATGATCTAATAATTTTTATATTAAGGGTATTTGTGAGCTACAATATTGATAATTCAGGGACTGCAGATGTCCTTATTTTCTCTGAAGAGGATACCAACTAGTAGGTTTAATAGCTGGTTCTCCTTATGCAAGGGTGTATATGCACATACTTTGATCTGAAAGGTTTCTCAAGTTTCTACCAATCTAATAGTAATTTTTCTACTGGTCTATCAAGATGCTACTTCAGCATTTCAGGAGTTTAATGATAAAGGAACAGATTATTTAGAAGACAAGGAGAAAGACTCTTCATAGATAAAATAAGACAGCCAAGACATTTGGCCAAGATCCTGAAGACAAAACCTGTTTTTGAGAAAGGTAAGAAGAGAGGAGTGGGTAAGAACCTTTTTCTTTATTATTAGCAAAGGCTTTAACCCAAACTTACATATGTAGATTTCTGGGTTAGATCACTTGAGAGATACCTGGCTTACATTGATTGATATTTGTTTGTTTTCAGTGCATTCACTCTTGCCTAAAAGACCTGGATTGTGACTTCTTTTCCTTGAGTGATAATCTGAATCCTGCAAAGTTTTCTCAAAATAGGAAGCTCCTCCCAAATAGGAAGTAGCCTTAGTCCAAATTCTAATTACACTTCATCTTACCAAGCAAGTGTAAAGCAAATGTAATGAACATTCATGTACAAATATTTTTGTGGATATACATTTTAACCTATTAAAATAAATATCTAGAAATGGCGATGCTGGATGATATGGTAAGTATACATTGAACTTCAAAAGATACTGCCAAATTGTTTTCTAAAGTGATCTCACCATTTAACCCCATCAGCAGTGTAGAGAGTTCCAATTACTCCACATCTTCAACAATGCTTGTTATATTAAGTGATATTTGGCAACAGATGAATGGTTAAACACATTTCGTGTATTAATATAATGACTACTACTCAACAACAAAAGTAAATAATTTACTGAAACAAAACAACATGGTTATATCTAAAATACATTCTGCTATGTAAAAGAACCCAGACACAAAAGGACACACAGTACATGATTCCATATTTTTTTAAAGTTTTAGACTAGTCAGAACTGAGGCACCTGGGTGGCTCAGTAGGTTAAATGTCTGACTCTTGATTTCGGCTCAGGTCATGATCTTGGGGTTGTGTGATTGAGCCCTATATCGGGTTCCCCGCTCAGCATGGAGTCTGCTTGTCCTTCTTCCTCTGCTCCTCCCCAATCACTCTCTCTCTTTCTCTCAGATAAATAAATAAGATCTTTAAAAAAGAGAGAGAATAGTCAGAACTAATCTATAGTTAACAAAAATCATATCAATGATTGCCTGAGTCAGAAGGTATGTGGTGGAGGTGGGGGGATGACTGTGAAGGGCACAAGGGAACTTGGGTTGGTAAAAATATTCTATATCTTGAATGAGACAATAATTGCATAGGTACAGACATGTCAAAACTTGTCAAGCTGTATATTTAAGATGGGCATATTAATTTATATAAATTCTATCTCAATAAACTTTTTAAAAATCTAAAGAAAATCAATCTAGGTCTGAAAGTTAAAGATGAGGAGAAGCCAGAAAAAAAGACAAGTAAAAAAAAAAAAGCTCTATCTTGTAGGAGAGTGGGCCTCAAGGACTCTTGAACACACTGCTCCTCAAATGTGGTGTGGGGAAGGGAAAACTCGGCTGTCACTTGAAGTCAAGTCTGTCAATATCAGTTAACAAGATGGGTGTCTTAGGCCATTAAGGTAGGGAAGGCTCTAAGAATGGTAGGAGGGAAATCTAAAAAATCAACTTCCTCTGGTTTATACAATTGCTTTGTCTGAACCTAGTGGCATTAACCGCTTCCACTGGCATTGTTTCTTTGTTCTCTTTGGTTTTAAATATTTGAAAAGTTATGAATCCACACTGCTGTTTGCATTGTTTTGACTGATCTCCTTAACTAGTCTCTCCCGTTGGTCCTGGTTTTTGTGTGCAATTTCCCAATTCTTCTTTTGGGATATGATGATAGATCCTTGAAAATCTCTCTGCCATTGGTATATTCAATATCTGTTTTCCGAAGGTGTCTAATAATGCAAATATAGTAATATATATTTTTACTGTGATTCAGGACATAAAAATTAGGGCTTAAGATGAGGGATTTTTCAGTTATAGTTTTGAAATCATTCTTATGCTTTAGCTAAGAAATATTGAGAACTATTTAGTTGTATATGGTTCAGAAATACTTATTCAGAAATAAATCTTAAACGAATGTGGTATAAACATGAAGTTAGATTTATATTTATTGTATCAAGAAACAAGTATAAAATATTGACTATATATTTATATTTCCATCTAAAGAATACTAATTTCTGTGTCACTTGTGGACTATTTACTCAAAGCACATGTGTGCATATCTGTAAATATTATCTTTGCATTTATAAGTATCTAAATATGGATACATTTTCAACATAACATTTGGACTTGCCCTTATTTTCCACTGTGACTGGAAAGTTACTTAAGATTAGAGAAAAACACCATTGATCCTTGTTTTCCTACTTCGGATTCTTAATTTTTCCTTACACGATACTCAGGTTTCATAAGTAATGAAGTGAAAGGAAGAATTATTTTAGTTTCAAATTCACTGGATTCAGAGTTTTAAATCTAAGACTATTTAATTATTAAAACTCAGTCTTTAATAATGCTATGTACAGATAAAATTTAAGATTTATAAAAAATATTTTTATCAATTCCCATTTTCCTTAAATGACATATACACATCAAGTGACTGTATTTTTTGTTTATCAATTATTTGCTAAATAAGATGGTATTGCTTTCATTCTTTATTTCTAGTTCTGTCATTTTATGTGCAAAGTCAATCCAGTCTAAGACTTGAAGCAATAAAAAAAGAGAAACGGTATGTATTTTTCCCCTCTACCCAAATACAATCCTGACGACTGCTTTATGTTGAATTTGTTGTATGTACACATTATTTAATACTTTGAGCTTTGTAGGGACATTAAAGAAGAATAAAGAAAGAGGAGAATATAAAGACAACATATAACCAGAAATGAAGAAAACTCTGCGTCAACCATCTTTGTGTAGGAGATCAAAGAATAAGAAATTTACCACTTAGACATCTCATTCAACTACACTGATTACTCCAAGAATATAAGAATTGAGTCAGGGCCTTGGAAGTCAGATTTCTTGAAATTACTATTATTATTTTGGTTCCCAATTACCTTAAGAAAATCTATCTAGATTGTATATATTAGATTATTTATAACAGGTCAGCCAGGCAACAGTTTTGAAGTAGCTGTCATTGTCATCAACATGTATGATCTTGGTAGGCATTCAGCTGGCAAAACAGGGTAAATGTAATAACTCAATGTTTTGAACAATAATCATGTAAGACACTTGTTAGTGAAGTGTGTGTGCATACTAAGAGTGTTATAGTTGGACTGTAAAGCACATCACCATGGCCTCTCCATTTCTGAAGTGTGTGCTAATTTCTGGTTCAAAATAGAAGAAAATAAAAATATCACAATATAATTTTTGCATATATTTCAGTATTTAATATGTCTTAAAATTAGTAGAATAGATTAAGAGTTTTTGTTTGTTTGTTTTAAGTAGGCTCCATGCCCTGTGTGGAGCCCAACATGGGGCTTTAACTAACAACCTTGAGATCAAGAGTCAGATGGTTAACCAACTTAGCCACCCAGGCACCCCTAGATTAAGGTTTTATAAAAGTTTTCTTCCTCCATTTAACCCATACAATTTAAGCATAAGGGTAATTTTAATCAATCTTTGCATATTTTTTGATTAGCTCATCCTTCTCTAATTATTACATTAGTTGAAGTTCTCATTAAAGTCTTCCTGCTCCTTATCTCTGCAGGACAGTGTCATAATGATGTGAACAACGCTTAGAGGACTAAGGAGATAGTAATTTATAATTTATAATTTAATGTGACAAGCTGATGTTTCATTTATTATGATAAAACCCTTTGGGAAAGGACAACTCACATTTTAAAAATATATGTATTAGTAAGTATAATTTTAAAAATTACAAATGAATACTTATATAACTTGTATATTCCCAAACTCTTCAGCCTTAGGGAAGGGATACTCTTTCTTTAGTACTCAACTAAAACCCCCAAGTCTCCATCTTTGTGATTGCCAGAAGTCCAATCAATGCTCTAAGTGCCATATTTTATCAAGTATTTGTTCACATTTTAACATCATTGAAATATGATGTATCCTACAGTCAGTGGAATCTTGCAATCATTAATCATTGTCAGCCAGGCAACAGTTATATGATTGCTATCACTGTCATCACCCATGTGATTCTGGTACCTATTCCTGACGGCAAAACTGACCAATGTAATGTCTCAACATTCTGAACATTTGAATGTAAGAACAAGTTGAGGAAGCAATATAAGCTATGTTTTTGGTACAATCTTTCTCATGAGTTCCATAACAAGATGAAGAAAGCACCAGCTTCAAAACTACTGTCATTGGCCTGAAAGAAAAATCCCAGAATCAATAGTAGAGGCCTCTTTGAAGATATGCTGCATCACCAAGATAGTGGAAAAAACAAGGTATAAATGACTCTGAGTTAAAAAACTCAGAAAGGTCAGACTTACAAAGAAAAGATATAAAGAAGCTTTATTACCATCTTACTCATTTTATTCTCATATCTTTACACAGGTGCAAAGGTGCTATGTAATAAAAATCTTTGTTTAAGTAAATCTAAAGGGGCCTTTTTCCTTAAGTATAAAATAAAAATCTAAGTTATAAGAAAACATTGTAGGGTAGTTTAATTGGCAGTATCTTCTTTCCCTGTGGCACAAAAAGATAATGGTGTACCTTAAAATAATGATATCTTAAATTCAAAGAAATATCATATTTCTAGGAAATCACAGGGAGTCGTTATATGCTCTACTAATTAGTACTGACTAATGCTTGTCATCTTTCTTTTATTTATTTATTTTTAAAGATTTTATTTATTTATTTATTTATTTGACAGAGAGAAAGAGCACAAGCAGGGAGAGCGGCAGACAGAGAGAGAAGCAGGTTCCCCACTTAACAGGACCCCGGATCATCACCTGAGCCAAAGGCAGACTGACTGAGCCACCCAGGTGTCCCTCTTTTCTTTTTTAAAGATTTATTTATTTATTTGAGAGGGGGAGGGAAGAGGAGAGGGAGAGGCAGAGACGGTCCCAGGCAGACACTGTGAACTATGTATGAGCCCCCCAATGATGGGCAGAGAGCCCTGTGCAGGGCTCGATCTCACTACCCTGAGATCAGGACTTGAGCTGAAACCAAGAGTCAAGAGTCAACTGACTGTGCCACCCAGGCATCCTGCTTGCCATCTTTCTAATAATGCTAGTCTTCACATACATCATAGGGCTACTTCTCAAGGTCTGTGCCTCCTCTAATGGGACTTTGTCCTATGGGATGTCAAAAGCAGTGTTGACATCAAGGCCTGGCATTAAGAAACTTTTATTGGAATCTTGTGAATATTAGGAAAAATGTAATGCCATACAAGAAATTTCAGTCTGGAGTATTTGATAGCATTATGTTTAGAGTCTTTGCCCTGATTCTCCACAGAGAGGTCCTTTCTAAATCTCTTCTAGGTCTTGCTTCTTGCCTCTGTTGCAAGAAACAGCCTGCTTCACTAAATATATTTAGCCATTACTGAAACCCCATTGATGTTTAAAAAACTTGTTGAGTTCAAAATAAGGGTGGCCTATCACTTATTATGGAGAGTAATTCATTTGCTTATTGACTAAAATTTCTCCTTTCTAGAATAGCATTTTTGCTTTTCTTTTTCATGATTAAAAAGCTTATTAAAGTGTGAGGTGTGTGTGTTTTCCAGAACAAAAGAACATTATTGTCTTAGAGATAAAATTCTGCTTCTCCTAAAACAATAGAGGAAAACATGAGGCAGCTTGGTCCTGATAACATAAAAAATTCTCTGGAAGTAAACATAACCAAAGGACAAAAAAAAAAAAAAAAAAGCCTAAAATTTCAGAGACCTGATGACCTGACTTTTGATACTATATTTTCACTAAAGGTAAATAACACAAATGAATGGGTATTAAGAGATTAACTGATATCCTCTGAAAACGCAAAGGGAGTGAAACAGACTTATAAACGGGAATTGGTGAGACTTGAACACAAATTCTACTTGCAAAGTCTTCAGAATGAAATAAATCAAAGCTAGGCAAAATCATCAATTACTCAACATGATTGATAAATATTGTAAATGAAAAATAGAATAAGAGCTATAAAGTAGCAGTTATCAAACTTCAGTGTATCAAGCTTTAGAGATAACAGCTTCACTCAAGGAACATGTTAAACACTAGAATTCTAGATCCTACTCTGTAATTATTCTGAGTTATCCTACTCTGTAATTATTAGGTCCACAGAAGGTCTAGAAATTTGCATATTTTGCTTAGGAAAATATCAGGTGGTTCTGATGCAAATAGTCCAAGGCATTACATTAAAAAAACAAACAAACAAACGCTATAAAGCCTGTATATCAAATAAGGGAAAAAATCCAGTTACATATTAAAATAGATGCCACAAATGGTTTGACAATTCGCCTGGATAGCTGAATACATAGTCCAATAATTAGCAGATTTCTGATAAAAATAATTTAAAACACTGTTAGGCATCTAATAGACAAATTATTCCTTACTATTTAGTGATCTTCAGAGAGAAAAAAATCTTAGTATAATAATTTAATTACATTACTTGGGAAAATGTCAGTTTTAAAATATATGTAGACAGAACATCAATCTTGGTCATAAACTAAATTTAGTGGTCAGTGGAAACTGAATTTCAGTAATTATTATCATTATATAACTAAAACATTGTTAATTGACTTTTCAAAATTCTCAGGTCATGTTTGATGTATACAGATACTGTCATTAACATATATAGTATGTTCTGAGCAATGAAATATTTTAACATTAAAAGTGTGTGTTGTCATAAAAAGATGTTAATAATTTTGTATATCTTTTTATTCACTTATGTTATAAATAAACAAGTCTATAATTGTTTAATTTTGTCAATTAAAAGAGTAAATTACATTATGTTATTCAAAACTATATTTAAAAAATTATTTTCTCAGTTCTGCATCAACATTAGGTTTCCATATTTATTCATCAGGCATCAGTTGAGTCCCTTCTATGTTCAAGGCACTGTGTTAGAATCTATAATGGATAAAACGTCCTTGCTTATAATAGAGAAAAAAAAGAGAGGAGCTTCAACATATAGAACAGATATTATGCTTGGCTGCTATATTTTTTTCTTATTTCCCTAGAAATAAGAAGTATAATTTTTAGAACATGAATGTGAAATTAGGCATCAGTTAAACTTTTAGACTCTCCATTACTTTATCTGTAAAACTGGAAAAAAATAACCTACCTTGTAAGGTTGTTGAGATATGAGAATAAATGAGATAATGCATGTGGTTCACAGTAGGCACTACTATTATTATTATTGTGTTGACTACTATTACGTTTAGTATTCACAGGATATTTTGTGCTTTTCAATGCCAGGATATCAGGACTGCAGTCATTTCTGGAGGAAATGTGTTCAGTCCTTGGAAAATTATTCTGAGATTTCAAGAGGGTCAGCACAAATTGGATTAATGAGTTGAGACATGAAGACTTCTGAAGTACAGTCTTTAAAAGAGAAATTTTCACATGGGCATTGAATTGTGTCACTGTGAAAAATGGCACAGCATCAAAATAAATTCACTGCCCTGGGTCCATCAGTTTAGTTTAGCATTAACCAACTCGGGGAGTTAATTTCTCTGTGTTGAGCCACTGTATTAAACTTCTAACCAATTTGCATTTTATAACATGGAGTCTTAAATAAATTATTCAAATTTCTGACTGATGGATATAGTGCGCCCTGATTAAAATGCAAGAAGTAATTTCTGCCTGAGCTTTGTTTGATAACATCACTTTTATATAGCAGGAGAAATCAGGTGGGTTATATAAATTATAGCTTTGTCCTCATTTCTTAAGATATGGAATTGAAAGACAACTAATTATAAGTCAATATCGATGTTTTGGGAGACAACTTTTGAAAACTGTTGTATATAATCATTTCAGCTCCCATATTAGATCCCTATTAAGGACAACCCAGGTGTTTGTTGTTTCCCAAATGTAACTGCTTAATGGAAATCTATTTTTTTCTAACTTTTTTTAAAATTTTAGTTCCAGTACAGTTAACATATAGTGTTATATTAGTTTCAGGTGTACACTATAGTAATTCAACAATTCTGTGCCTTACTCATTGCTCATCAAGATAAGTGAACTCTTAATCCCCTTCACCCATTTTACCCATCCCTCCCACACAACAGATATCTATTTCTACACCATTTTTTTGAAGTACATAAGTATAAAAGTAGTAAAGATATTCAAATGTTAGAGATCTTGAAAACATTGTTCATAAGTGTCCTCTCTGTGGATGCTACCAGAAAAATGCTCACACTCTCTCTCTTAAATATATATATATTTAAGATTTATTTATTTATTTTAGAGAGAGAGAGTATGTACATGCACGGGGGGGAGGGGCAGAGGGAGATGGAGAGAGAGAATCTCAAGCAGACTCTCCACTGAACCCCACATGGGGCTCGATCCCATAACCCTAAGGTCATGATCTGAGCTGAAATTAAGAGTCAGATGCTCAACTGACTGAGCAACCCAGGTGCCCCAGAAAAATATATTTTTAATAAGTTTCATCAGCGTCCTCTGGGTGGTGCTGTCAGTTAAGCGTCTGACTCTTGGTTTTGGCCCAGTCATGATCTCAGTGTCCTGGGATCAAGCCCCTCATTGGGTTCTGGACTCCGTGTGAAGACGACTTGAGATTCTCTCTCCCTCTCCCTCTGCCCCTCCCACTGTGTGCTCTCTCTCTCTCTATCTCAAATAAATATATAATCTTTAAAAAAATAAAATAAAAAGTTTTGTCAAAACCTGTTGGTAATACTAAAACTTTTTTGGCCAACTATTTTTGTCCTGAAAACCTTTAACATTCTCTGTGTGTTGTGAATATTTACTCCATATTTGTATATCTGCAATATTGAAGAATGAACCTAGTTCTCTCTTTCTCTCTCTCAGTCTCTTTCTCCTTTTGTTGTTTTTGTTGTCATTTTGTATTTTTTTTAATTAAACCCACTTCTCAACTGAATCCATTACATTTTCTAGGACTGCAACAATATCAGTTTTTAAACAAAAGTATTAAGTAAATACCTAAAATATCTAATACAAAAATATTTTGTCCCAGAAATAGTAAATCAATTTAAGATCAGTTTCTAAAAAAACAACTGAGGTGTTTTGGGAAAGCTGATGAAAAAGCACTATTTACCTTCTAGGGGAAATATCTAATTCCTGTTGTAGAAAACAATGAATGTTTTTCAAAGAATCTAAATTTGAGATCAGTCCCCAAAAAAGTCAACTTCAAATAGCAACTTATTGCCCTATGATTATTGCTGGGGTTAAAAAAAAGTTTACAGGAAACCAAACTGAGGCAAACAACAAAGAGGGAAGCTCTTAATCTTGAGAAATTATATTTCCAATGTTATTTTAAAAGCTTAAGCAATGTGATTTTTGAAATATTTTTATCCTTCAAGAATTCTCAAGAGAGAATTTCAAGGTATCCTATAGTAAGTGACACCAATATTATAGATTTTTGAATTCTTGACTTGATAAAATAAAAATGGAAACTGAAAAATTGATAAACTCTGTATCTGTTAAGTTACATTTTTTTTTAATTTAAATTCAATTACTTGACATATAGTGTATAAATTTGTTTCAGAAGTTGAGTTCAGTTATTCACCCAGTGCTCATTTCATCACATGCCCTCCTTAATGCCCATCACCCAGTTACCCATCCCCCTACCCTCCAGCAAACCTCTTTTTGTTTCCTATAATTAAAGATTCTCTTACAGTTTGTCTCCCTCCCTGATTTCATCTTATTTTATTTTTCCCTCTCTTCTCCTATGACCCTCTGTTTTGTTTCTTAAATTCCACATCTGAGTGAAATCATATAATTGTCTTTCTCTGATTGACTTATTTCACTTAGCGTAATACCTCCTAGTTCCATCCATGTATTGCAAATGGCAAGATTTCATTTTTTTTGATGGTTGAGTAGTATTTCATTGTATATATATATATACCACATCTTCTTTAGCCATTCATCTGTTGATGGACATCTGGGCTCTTTCCATAGTTTGGCTACTGTGGACATTGCTGCTATAAACACTGGGGTGCAAGTGCCCCTTCAGATCACATCATTATGTATATATCTTCGGGGTAAATACCCAGTAGTGCAATTGTTGGGTCATAGAGTAGCTCTATTTTCAACTTTTTAGGAGCCTCCATACTGTTTTCCAGAGTGGCTGTACCAGCTTGCATTCCCAACAACAGTGTAAGAGGGTTCTCCTTTTCCACATCCTCACCAACATTTGTTGTTTCCTGACTTGTTAATTTTAGCCATTCTGACTGGTGTGAGGTGGTATCTCATTGTGGTTTTGATTTTTATTTCCTTGATGCCAAGTGATGTTGAGCATTTTTTCATGTGTCTGTTGGCCATTTGTATGTCTTCTTTGGAGAAATGTCTGTTCATATCTTCTGCCCATTTCTTGACTGGATTATTTGTTCTTTGGGTGTTGAGTCTGATAAGTTCTTTATAGATCTTGAATACTAGTCTTTAATCTGATAAGACATTTGCAAATATCTTCTCCCATTCTGTTGGTTGTCTTGTAGTTTTGTCGACTGTTTCCTTTGCTGCGCAAAAGCTTTTTCTGTGGATGAAGGCCCAGTAGATCATTTTTGCTTTTGTTTCCATTGCCTTTGGAGACGTGTCTAGCCAGAAGTTGTTGCTGCCTGTGTTCTCCTTAAGGATTTTGATGGATTCCTCTCTCACATTTAGGTCTTCCATCCATTTTGAGTCTATTTTTGTGTATGGTGTAAGGGAATGGTCCAGTTTCATTCTTCTGCATGGTGCTGTCCAGTTTTCCCAACACTATTTGTTGAAAAGACTGTTTTTCCATTGGATATTCTTTCCTGCTTTGTCAAAGATTAGTTGACCATAGAGTTGAAGGCCATTTCTGGGCTCTCTATTCTGTTCCATTGATCTATGTGTCTGTTTTTGTGCCAGTACCATACTGTCTTGATGATTACAGCTTTGTAATATAGCTTGAAGTCTGGCATTGTGACGCCACCAGCTTTCATTTTCTTTTTCAACATTCCTTTGGCTATTTGGGATCTTTTTTGGTTCCATACAAAGTTTAGGATTATTTGTTCCAGCTCTGTGAAAAATGGTGGTGGTATTTTGATGGGGATTGCACTGAATGTGTAGATTGCTCCGGGTAGCATAGACATTTTAACAATTGCTAGATCTCATACAGCAATTCAGCAAAGTGGCAGGATATAAAATTAATGCACAGAAATCACTTTGCATCTTCATACACTAACAATGAGACAGAAGAAGGAGAAATTAAGGAATTGTTCCCATTTACAATTGCACCAAAAACCATAAGATACCTAGGAATAAACCTAACCAAAGAGATAAAAGATCTGTACTCTGAAAACTATAGAACACTTATGAAAGAAATGGAGGAAGACACAAAGAAATGGGAAAACATTGCATGTTCATGGAATGGCAGGACAAATATTGCCGAGTTAAATTTTAAGTTTAAGGCTAAAATAATACAACTTAACATAATTCTTAAAATGTATGTTTTTCTAAGCCAGGAAAGAGAACTGATGGTGGAGAGAAGATGGCAAGGGAATTAAGTGTAATGTTTAGCAGGTGACTGGATTCAGCAGTAAAGCTTAAGGAGCAGGAAGGACTGGAAATTGGGACAAATTGCATTAAACAAGGTATCCAGAGTTTAGCTATGCTACTCCATGGTATTCTGCCTTCATATCCATTTTGTCTGGCCAAGTGACCAGCAGGGGCACTGATAACCAGCTCCTCATGCAAGTACATGCCCTAGATAACAGCCCTAGAGTCACAAGCAAAGGTAAATTCTTTATTGAACTTCTCAACAGCCATTGTGATCAGCAGCCTTCTTTGCTTCCCAGGGCCTTCCCCTTGTGCACCCCTTAGATAAGCCTTCTGTAGGGCTTACCAAAACCCTCCTCTTTTGAAATGACCAATTCTCTTTTAGGCTGCTAATACCAAAGTACTCTATCCACAGATCCTAATAAAGGTATGTGCCCCAGGTCCTACTCTCTGTCTGCACTCTGCTTTAACTTCCCCATGTGGCCCCCTGAGGTGGTGCATGCACTTCCTCCAGAATGTGTAATGAAGTTCACTATTTCAGTTTCTCTTATGATCTGTTGTTGAAACTTGATTCACTATCTGGCACCTTGTGCTCCACCTAACAAGTGTTAATTTAACAACGACATAACACAAGGTAAGTCTTTTACCATTTTAAGAATCTTCCAGAATATATTCTGGAATAAATTTACCTTAATCTATTCCACCACATGTATTTACACCATAATCATTAAACTTCATCTCTCTGAGTTTCAATAAACTTTCCTTAATATCTAATCTAAAGGCCATGACACTAACTTTATAGTTGTACCAGACAGAAGTATAATGTTCTTGGCAATTAATATTTTATCTTTTCCAAAAAAAAAATTTATGTAACAATATTCTTAATTTGGATCAGAATTAAAACTTCTTAAATTCTTTCCAACCTAACAATTCACAGTTATTAAAGCAATGTATAATTCTTATGGTGCAGTAGTATGTAAATAACTCTATCCTTAAAACAAATAAATAAAACAAACACTTTCTCCTTTTTATATTTAGGCTCAATTCATGTTTGCTTCATTGCTTCCAGACTCCTTGGGGTTATTCCAAGGTTGTAAAAGGAGACTTGCTGATGGGTGCACAATGTAATTATACTGTAACCAAGCATCTGCCCTCCCACTGCCTGAAAAGCAGACAAGGAGGAGTGTCAAGAATATGCATAAGAGAATTCAACTCATCATTATTTATGTACCTAGAAATATAAAGTTTCACTTATACAGCATTACAGAGCTCATGGAAATCAATAACTATAACAGGGTTACAGGGAAAAAAACACACACACAAAAAGTCATGTCCTTTCTGAGGAGTGGTCTTCTCATTGCTACTCCCAGCCCCTTGAACCCCACTGCTCGAGTCTTTTTTTTTTTTAAGATTTTATTTATTTATTTGAGGGAGAGAGAGTGCAAGCAAGCATGAACAGGAGGGAAAGGCAGAGGGAGAGGGAGAAGAGGACTCTCTACTGAGCAGGGAACCATAAGCTGGCCAATCCCAGGACCCTGAGATCATGAGACCCTGAGTGGAAGGCAGCTGCTTAACCCACTGAGTCACTTAAGCGACTCCCACTGCTCAAGTTTTAAGCCTTAATTTTGCTGATTTCATGGATATGGTAGAGAGAAAACTGAAAGAATACTAGAAAACTGAAAGAATACTAGAGCTGGAATAGCTTTATATTAGAAAAGACATGGAAGTACCACTTAGGAGAGAGGGGAGTAAGAAGGTAGGAGGACAGGCATCAAAGAATGAGTGGAGTAGAGAGAGAGTACACTTGACTCCAAAGCATGAGGGGAAGAGAGCAAAACAGAAGAAACTTGAGCTGCCGAAGGAAGTGGAAATTGGGTTGAAAGAAATGTGTATAGTATATTTGTTTTGGCTGTATTTTTGGGTTATACTCTCTCTTGTTTCTCCCTTGTTAAGAAATTTCAGTGAAGACTTCTTACTCAAAATAGAAATATTTTCCAAGAGTTTGTAATTTGGTTTGTGATTTTTTTCAAAGGTGCAGTGAAAAGGGCCCTAAAGCAAGACCATAAGATTCAGATATTTTTAAGCTATGTCAGAAACAGGTATTATTTAAAAACCTTCAGATAATCCAAAAGATAAGTCAGGTACTTGTCTTTTCCATCAGAAGTGTAAATCTAATGAAATAGGATAATTAGAGAGAGGGACTCACATCCTAGGTGGATTCTGGGTTCTTGGTAATCAATCAAATTGACTCTGGCTAGTCAAATCTGATAGTTCAGATTGCTAGTAGGTCTCCTCAGAATTATTGCCTCAAGTCGCTGAACTCTTGAGGTAGACTGGCATGTAATGAATACATTTTACCTTACATATACACCTTTTTAGGTTATATATAATATTAAGAAGATGCAAAGTTTATTTTGGAGTTTCTCTCATAAGGCAGTACTCTATCAAAGTTCATTTCCTTAATACCCCAATTGAAACAAGGAGAAACACACAAAAATGAATAAATTAACAAGCCTAATTTCTAAAATTTAATTAAATGTTTCTCATAACACAAGTAACACACATTTGTTGTGCAAAATCAAAAATTCCAGGTATGGAAAAAAATCAACTAAAATCTTCATGGTTGCTCTTAACATTTTGTTATATATATAACTTAGATAAGCATTAATGTTTTGTTTCTCTAAAATGTGATATTTTACATGTTTAATAACCTGATTTTACATGTAGGCTATCTTTCCACATTAAGGAAGATAAATTTATATCACTCTTTTAATTATATGACTGGATCATAATTTATTACTAATGTGGGATATTTAGGTTGTTTCCAAATTCCATACCCCATATGTTATGGAATTCTGTCTTCTTTTGGATTTTTCTAGAAGCAAACTCTGGATTTGAGGGAAATTAATTTATCTGGGAGTTTCAGCACAGTGGGAATTTAGTCAGGAAGTAAGAGCCACTAATAAATGGTTTGTAACAAACTAAGTACTACTATAGTCCACTGGAACTTAAATTCAGTCCCCTCCACTTTGAAAGTTAGTGTAGAAACAGGGCAGAGTGATAACTAACCTGAAGAGTGAGGGAGTAGAGGAATATATATACCAAATCCAGATGGTCATTCATATAGGACTATTCCCAGAAAGAGAAACTTATTAATTCCATGTCCTTTCCAACCTACTTTAGGGCTTCCATGGCAAAGAAAGTTCTCAGGCAAAGAAATATAGCCCTGGATGATGTAAGTCAGGCCAGAGTGTACTTAAATGGTAACAGTGAGAAGGTAGAAGTGGAGTATCAAAAGCATCTGTGACAGTTGGCCTCTCATACTACTAAGATCCACTCATGTGCTACATTCAATTCATTCTACCCTGTCATAGATCCTCTAATTTGGTTACTAGTCACAATTCTTGAATAAAGAATGAACAGGAAGATTAGTAGTACAATCTACCGCCCTCACCACCACAACTGGACCTGAGACCACAATTGATACTCATTATCTTTGTCCTCAACTACCCATTCTAGAACCCCTTCATCCTTGGCCAGCACTTCTACTGATCCAGGGGGTTAACCAAAATCTTCATGTCTGAAGGATTGGAGCCTTAAATTTAATGTTCTAAGAGAGCCACGGCTACTATAGTTGTCCATTTACTGTTATTACTGGGTATGGAAGTAACAAGGGGCCCCTGGTGAATCCCCTGAGTTCCAAACATAGTCCTACCTACCCTTATGTGGTAGTAACTCTATATCCTCAGGATAGTCAGAGTCAATTCCTCCTTCCAGCATTGTAACTCCTTTCTTTGCCTATTAGTCTTTTTGGATAAGGAGCCTAAAATGACCAGGTGGCATCTGTAACTTTAGATTTGTGGAATTTATTTCTTCCCTTGGTAGAAATTTCCCCCAGTTCCTCTGAAAACCAGAACACCTATCTCAGCAAGCATAAATTTGAGGGAATGAAAGTATATATTCCTCAAGTGGGTCACTGAGCAATATAGTAGGAGATTCCACTGTCATTTTAATCCTTTTGTCTCCAGACCTGTATATTTTATCAGTTAGGGACATAGTACTAATAATGGTTGAAAGTATATACTATATCCTGAAGTTTCCTTAACATCCCAGAGCATTATTGCTAGGCTGATACCATTTAAATACTTATCAAACCAGCAGTTTCAAGGCAATGTAATATATGAAAGAAACAGTGAATATCATATGCCCACTGTTGTACCTCCTTTGCCCTAAGAGAGGTTCCTTGGTACTAGGCAATGTAATATGGGTTTGTATGCTGATAAATTAGACACTCGGAGCCCTTTTGGATAGTGGTGATGGCCAGGGAAAGAAAGGTACACCAATTCTCAGAAAACATAAAAAACCCGTAAGGGTGATTTGCTGCCTTCTTAAGAATAGACGGGGTCTAGAATAGTCAGCGTGGCTGGATGGTCTCATTGAAAAATGGTATCATACTGACAGTTCAGCATTGGTCTTTAATGAAGATAAATTGTTTAGCAATCACAATAGCTAGGTCAGCCTTGTTGAAAATAGGCCCATGCTGTAAGGCTTATACACAGTATCTATCCTCAACATCATTGTGTAAGCACTAGGTGGCTGAGGACAGAGGCCAGCTGACCTCTACTTAATGAACCTTGAGTCATCTTATCCAACTGGTTGTTCTGTGTTTCCTCTGAGTCACAACAATCCACACTTTGTCCTTACTCTTATATCTCTATCTAAATGCTTTTTAAACTCAATCTTTCTCCTTCCAGACTTGAACAGACCAATCAAGTCACTTGTCTTACCTCAGTCTACTACTGTATTCATACAAAGATGATGACTAAATGCTTGAAACTATGTCTATTGGGAGGATATTTTTGTCACTGTTGCTTTTAAGCATCATCCCTGATTGAGGCAATAGTGCATAGCAGTGCTACATATCTGTTTCTTCATCTCACCCACCTTTTCTGTTAATTCATTAAACATGGTTCTAATGGCAGTTTTAAAATCTTTTGTTACTTATAAACTCTGACTTTGTTTACTTTATTTTCCTGTTAATTTCTTTTTCTCTTGAGTACAAGGTACTACGATTTTGAAATGCTTATCCTAATTTGGCTTACAAAGCTCATTTTGGTAGTAAGTTTATTCATTTCAGTTTACTAATGTCAGTTGGATCTGTCCAAGTGTTGAAGATGGAGAGGTATAAGTTTAGAGAAATTGCTCACCAGTATATTTTCATTTATAGTGTCATCAAAATATTGATGAATGCCATTGAAATCAGAAAATGTGGTTCTAGTTCTTGCTCTGACCTTATAGTTTTGATACCCTTGTCAAATCATTTAGCCAGGCAGAACCTCAGATTTCTCATTGCTAAAACTGGACATTTTATTCATTTCTTAGAGTTGTTGTGAGGGAAAGTACTTTGAAATGTGATTTCTTACATGGTACAGGCTCACTAGTATTACCCAAATTTGGATTAGGTGAATCCCAATCACAACACTATGTAACTTATAATAATGTCATAATCAAACTAAATTCCATATATAATTATTGAAAAATTGGAGTTTTTAATAATATTTTAAATTAATTTAAGCTAAAAAGTTAATATTGAAATATTTCACTTTTTTAGTTGTTATAATTTTCTATATTAAATATGCAAATATTTTACAGTATTTTTAAACTAAAAATAATACATATTTTACCTTTATTTCTTTGGTTAACAATCTATTACAAAAATGACCAAAGAAGGTTCATTTATTCTTAAATTTCAGCTGCATTTGTAAATATTAGCCACAAATTGAAAATACTGACCAGTATATTTTCAAAAGAAAACTTTTTTTTTAAATTTGTGCTCATTTTAATCTAATTATTCTCTTTAACTATTGATTTGCAATTGAGAATCAGTAGCTCCCAGTGCTATAGAGGACTATGTAATTTATTTCCTGGCAGGCATTGGTAGCACATATGCTTCTTCTAAGAATAACTAAGAAGCAATCTGCTGATGAATATACTTTATATCCTTGCATCCAAGTCCTTTAGGAACATTCAATATCTGTGCCACCTAAATAGAACAAATACTCTGACCCCAAGCTACTCACTCTCATTTCTCTTATACACCATTCAAAATCTGTAGGACATAGGTATATTTAAAATAAAAATGAATTACTTATACTTGTTTTACACCATACTATAATTTAAAACATGAGTATAAGTGGTTTTCAAATATCCACAGCAAAATTAACTTAATAAAGCTACTAAATTTTTCTATTCACATAAACAAAAATGAATGAAAATATTGCTCCATAAAGTTGAAAGACCATCAGCTACCTTCACTTGAATATCGTCTTAATTTATGTTCATCATAACAATGGAAATCATAAAATTAAGGAGAAAATGTTTTATGCATCTCTTAAAAACCATTTGATGAACAAATAATATTGGTTCAGGTGAATTAAGGTTATTTTATTAGACATATTTAACCATGTGTCACTAAATGGCATTTTCAAAATTACAAGAAGTACTAGTATCTATTTATGAAGGTCTCAGTTTGCCTTAAGATAAAAATTTTGGATATTAAATTTTTTTACACAGAAATGCTATGTCTAAATTTTTGAGGAACCTCCACACTGTTTTCTAAAGTGGCTGTACCAACTTGCATCCCCACAAACAGTATAAGAGGGTTCCCCTTTCTTCACAACTTCTCCAACATTTGTTGTTTCTTTCCCTGTCCATTTTTGCCATTCTAACTGGTGTAAGGTGGTATCTCAATGTGGTTTTGATTCGAATTTCCCTGATGGCTAATGATGATGAACATTTTTTCATGTGTCTGTTAGCCATTTGTATGTCTTCTTCAGAGAAGTGTCTTTTCATATCTTCTGCCCACTTTTTGACTTGATTATTTGTTTTTTGGGTGTTGAGTTTGAGAAGTTCTTTATAGATCTTGGATACCAGCCCTTTATCTGTAGTGTCATTTGCAAATATCTTCTCCCATTCTGTGGGTTGCCTCTTTGTTTTGTTGACTATTTCCTTTGCTGTGCAGAAGCTTTTTATCTTGATGAAGTCCCAAAAGTTCATTTTTGCTTTTATTTCACTAGCTTTTGGAGATGCATCTTGAAAGAAGTTGCTGTAGGCAATGTCAAAGAGGTTACTGCCTATGTTCTCCTCTAGGATTTTGATGGATTCCTGTCTCACATTGAGGTCTTTCATCCACTTTGAGTTTATCTTTGTGAATGGTGTTAGAGAATGGTCGAGTTTCATTTTTCTGCATGTGGCCGTCCAATTTTCCCAGCACCATTTATTGAAGAGACTGTCTTTTTTCCATTGCATGTTTTTTCCTGCTTTGTCAAAGATTATTTGACCATAGAGTTGAGGGTCCATATCTGGGTTCTCTATTCTGTTCCATTGGTCTATATGTCTATTTTTGTGCCAGTACCATGCTGTCTTGGTGATCACAGCTTTGTAATAGAGCTTGAAATTGGGCAACGTGATTCCCCCAGCTTTGTTTTTCTTTTTCAACATTTCCTTGCCAATTCGGCCTATGACCCAGCAATTGCACTACTGGGTATTTACCCCAAAGACACAGATGTAGTGAAAAGAAGGGCCATATGCACCCCAATGTTCATGGCAGCAATGTCCGCAATAGCCAAACTGTGGAAAGAGCCAAGATGCCCTTCAACAGATGAATGGATAAAGAAGATGTGGTCCATATATACAATGGAATATTACTCAGCCATCAGAAAGGATGAATACCCAACTTTTACATCAACATGGATGGGCCTGGAGGAGATGATGCTAAGTGAAATAAGTCAAGCAGAGAAAGTCAATTATCATATGGTTTCACTTATTTGTGGAACGTAAGGAATAGCATGGAGGACACTAGGAGAAGGAAGGGAAAAATGGTGGGGGGGAATTGGAGGGAGAGATGAACCATGAGAGACTATGGACTCTGAGAAACAAACAGGGTTTTAGAGGGGAGGGGGGAGGGGGTAATTGGTTAGGCCGGTGATGGGTATTAAGGAGGGCACATACTGCATGGAGCACTGGGTGTTATATGAAAACAATGGATCGTGGATCACCATATCAAAAACTAATGATGTATTGTATGGTGACTAACATAACAAAATAAAATTTAAAAAAATGCTATGTCTATCACACATTTTCTTTTCTTTGATTTCTAAAGATTTTAGAACTTCAGGGATTAAATATTTCCGCAGCATTCCTTCTAGATTCTCCATTTGTATTGGTGAAAATGAGTTGTCTCTGACTTCAATCATGGGTACAGATATGCATTTCTTCTCATCACAGTTTTAGTAAGATTTTTATACATTTCCTCTAAAACTACAAATTTAGTTTCATAAAGTAGTTCATAATATCTTCTTATTAGCATTTAAATATACATAGTATCTACAGTGGTGTCCTCTTTTTTATTTCTAATGCAAAGAATTTGTACCATCTTCTCATATTTTTTTCACCTTCTCTGCCAGGCATTTATAAATTGTATCAGTCCTTCTAAGAGATGAAATTTTGGCTTTGTTAATTTTCTATTACACATTTGTTTTCTATTTTACTTTTTACTATAAATGTAATGAAATACAATTGAAGTACACTAAACTGAACATGTTTAAAATGTAAAATTTGATCAGTTTTTGTGTATGTATACCCCTATCAAACAATCACCACATTCAAGATAACCATTTCTTCACACAAGTTTCCTCAGGGCTTTTTGTAAAATCCATCTCTTCCTCCATCACCATCCTATACAACCACTGTTCTGATTTCTGTTAATATAGATTTACTTGCATTTTCTAGAATTTTATATAAATCAAATAATACAGTATGGTTATTTTCTTTTGTTGTTGTTTTTTTTTAATTTTGTTTTTTGGGTTTGGGTGTTTTTTTTGTTTTTTGTTTTTTGTTTTTTGCCTGGCTTATTTCACACAGAATAGTTATTTTGAGGTTCATCCATATTGTTGCCTGTATCAGTAATTCATTCCTTTTTGTTGCTGAATAATATTCTATTGTATGGGTATACCAATTTATTCTTTTAATCTTTCTATGATCTGACATTTAGAGATTGTGTCTTATAACCAATATATAGTTGAGTTCCTTTTTATCCAATATTAAAATCTTACTATTAACTATTTCTTTTGGTTTTTAAGTTTACCGTTTTACTATTTTTTCTAGTTAACCCTTGTTGTTTGTTTCATGTTTCTTTATTTTCTTTTTTTGGATAAATTAAGCACTTTTATTACTCCAAGTTTCCCTTCTATTGGGTTTGCTAGTTTTACATTAAAAAATTCTTTACGGTAGATTCTCTGGAGACTATACCACATATACTTGATATATTTAAGTCACTATGATTAATATTTTTCCAATTACCTAGATATTCATATTTTATTATGTGTATACCTACCAATTTATACTTTTTATTCCTCTTCATTCATTCCTTCCTTTATCTCTGAGCTTCCTTCTGGTGTCCTTTTCCTTCTACTTGATAAATGTCATTTAGATCTTTTGCTGTGGGTCTGTTGAAGGGGAATGATCTGAGTTTTGATTTTTGAAAATGTCTTTGCTTCTCCCTCATTTGAAAGGCTACTTTCACTAATTATTGAATTTTAGATTAGCAGTTTTTTTTTTTCAACCTTTAAAGATACCATCGTGTTATCATTGACTTCATTTGGGTTCTTCTATTGCTAAGTCACCTGGCAGTCTTATTGTTGCATCTTTACAAGTAATATGATTCATTATTGCCAGCTTTGGCTGTTTTATAGATTTTTTGGTATTTTATTTTTAGTAGATTCACAGTGATGTGCTGAGGTATGATATTCTTTATATTCACAAAGTTTTGATGCTCTAGTATCTGTGATTTGTGTCCTTAATGTTTTTGGAAAATTCTTTGCAATCATCTTTTCAAATATTGCTTCTTCTGAAAGACTTTTCCAACCTCTTTTTCTAGACTACACATATATCTCATGTGTATCAATCATATGCCTCTTTCTCCATTTTTCATCCTTTTGTCTCTGTTTCCATCTGGATATTTTCTTCTAACCTGTCCTTTGTTCGCTACTTCCCTTTTCAATTTTGTCTAATCTGCTGGTGAACGTATCTCTTGGTCTTTATTTTAATTCTTATGTTTTTCATTTCTGGAATCTTCTGGCTGTTTCTATAGTTCCCAGTCTTTTTTTTTTTTTTACTGTTCCCATTTTACATATTTCTTTTTATTATTATTATGTTATGTTAGTCACCATGCAGTACATCATTAGTTTCTGATGTAGTGATCCATAATTCATTGTTTGTGTATGACACCCAGTGTTCCATGCAGTACATGCCCTCCTTAATACCCATCATCGGGCTAACCCATCTCCCCATCCCCCTCCCCTCTAGAACCCTCAGTTTGTTTCCCGGAGTCCATGGTCTCTCATGGTTTGTCTCTCCCTCTGATTCCCCCCCGCTTTATATTTCCCTTCCTTCTGCTAACGTCCTCCATGCTGTTCCTTATGTTCCACATATAAGTGAAACCATATGATAATTGACTTTCTCTGTTTTACTTATTTCACTTGGCATAATCTCCATTTCCATCCATGTTGATGTAAAAGTTAGGTATTCATCTTTCTGATGGCTGATTAATATTCCATTGTATATATGGACCACATCTTCTTTATCCATTTGTCTGTGGAAGGGCATCTCAGCTCTTTCCACAGTTTGGCTATTGTGGACATTGCTGCTATGAACATTGGGGTGCATGTGGCCCTTCTTTTCACTACATCTGTATCTTTGGGGTAAATATCTCAAAAAGTTAAAAATAGAGCTACCGTATGACCCAGCAATTGCACTACTGGGCAGTTCCCAGTCTTCTGTGCAAAATTCCATCTTTCCTTTTCATCTTATTAATGGAAGCATTAACTATAGTTATTTTATGTATATCTCTCTGAATCATTACTTGCTTAAAATCCTTCATGTTTCCCTTTTACACTACAAACAAAACAAAACAAAATTAAACAAAGCAGAAACCGGCATCCTTCCCCTGGCTTAGATGGCCATGTGTGGTCTGACTCCTGCTAGACTCTTCAAATGCATCTATTATGACACTCCCTAACTCCTACTCTTTATGCTGCATATGACTCGGTAGCTGCCCTAATTTTTTCAAGTCTTTCTCTTCCTCAAGATTTTTGCTTCTTCTATATATCTAGTGACTCATCTTAGACCACTCTCAATATTTGCCTGTCCCCCTTTCCAGCCTACTCCTTACTTATGATGACATTGACTATATTTTCTTCCTACTGTAATTCCAGGCCCTAGCATATTACTTGACACATGATAGGCATTAAATACTTGTGAATGAATGATTCAGTAAATAAAATCTATATTACTCCTCTTTATCTGTTTTCTTAATAGTAAAAAGATGAAAACACCTAGCTCTTTACTTTATCTCATTCATCTTTTTATCTCTCAGAGCATCTGGAGTATATTAGGTGATTATGTAATACATTCAGCAAATTGAGTTGAATTGCACAATTCTCATGGATATGAAATTAATAGAGAATATGAGTATATACATGATATAGATATACTTCCATATACTTCCATGATCATTACATGATCATACCTACTACTATGACAATACCTATTATGAACATTCTTAAACACTTACATGTTTTTAATGAAGTCATGAATTTGACCATTCACTGATTTTCACCAATAATTTTTTCTACAATTTTGAATATCTATAGTTATGGTTACAAAAATATAGTTTGACTATGATTCAAATGAGAAGATGCTTGATTTATAGGAATTATTTTAAGATGCCCTTTTCAGACCAGTAACTTACAAAAATTTCTTCAATATTTAATTATTTCCCTTTGTCTCAGAAGGGGTCAAACTGGCAATTTCTGACACTGACTCTCCCAACATTTCCTATGAATTTATAGAAAAAAGTGGAAGTAGAATGGTACCAAAAACTAAGACTTGAAAAGCAATCTGGTACTAAAATCCAGAAGGAACTTGTGTTTAACAAAAAATACCAAGGAGTTAATTGAAAAGCACAAATTTGGCTTATACATTTTCTGAAACATAGCAGCCTGCTAGCCAAGAAGTAGGTAGATGGAAATTTTAGCTATTCTCTTTTCTTTGGATTTCATCTTAGAATACACATATGTGGTTGTTTTATACCAATGAGATTATTGGCTCACCTACTTAAAATTGCATGAATACTGGTTCCAGAAAGAATGCGTTTACCCTTGCACTCACCTACACTCCATTCTTACTTTACCATTCTATATCTACTCAGATACTGTGTTTGTGAATGAATGGTTAGGGAATTTGCCAGAAATGACATGCTACACTTTTAGATGAGTAGTTAGCTTAAGTGAGGGAAAAGACAGAAATCTGGTAGCAACACAGTATGATGGGAATGGTAGATTTTCACCTACTATACTGGTTCAAAATGCCCAAGAGCTTTGTCATGTGGACAGCAGAGGATTCCATCCAGTTAGGCAGGGAATAGCGGTGAATGCCACTAGACACTGGAAAATTTGAGTACTATCTAACAATAACAACCATTCTCCATTCCATTTCTGAAGTGGGGATCTAACAGAATGATGCTAATAACAACCAAATGGAGACAAAACTGGAATAAGAGTATTATTTACATAAAACAGGTTTGTTGGGAAACACCAGAGCTGAGATGCGAAGGCTGAGATGAATGCGAAGCATACTGAAATAAGGTGAAGTTTCAAGGATATGAGAATACCTTCTCAAAATTAAAACCTGCTCTGGAGGTAATAAATAATTGTACTGACATAGGAAAAAATAATCAAATGTTGTAGTATATAAACAAAAGAAACTTAACCAGAAGATGGGGAAAGAAGATAATAATTTTAAACAGTAATAAAGAATAGTGTCCATGGGTAGGCAATAGAATAGAAAGGTAACTTAAAATTAATTACTTATGTTCCTAAGGAAGAAGCCAAAACACTTAAATAGAATAAATATTTAAAATATAATTGAAGAAAATATCCTGGAGATGAAACAGACCAAATTGCACACATGAAAAAGGTTCACCATCATCTAGGTAAAATTAATATAGAAACTAATGACAATTCTGAAAAAAAAATTTAATTGCAAAGTAAGAGAACATAAACTCTAGGTTTGCAGACAGAAAATAAACTGAGATTTGACTAAAAAACAAAAATCAGACTGGCTTAATACTTCTCTTTAACCCTGTTAGTAAACAATGGTCAACACGTATAGCATTTTGAAGAGAAAGCCTCTTAACCCATTAAATGATATTTTTAGCCACATTGTCATTTATGTCAAACAGACTAAGATACTCTCATAAGTGCATGGATGTAAAAAATATACTAACCATAAATTCTTTTAGAAAATAAGGCCATCAAAAAATTCACCAGCCCTTCATAAAGTATATAAACATTAAGAACTGAAGAATGGGGATTTGTGGCACAAATTGTCAGTAGCAGTCACTAAAACCATTTAAACAGTTATGGAAGATCGTGAATATAAAAAAAAAAGTTTTTGAAAGGAAACCTCAAGTTGTAAAAGCATCATTTAGTAAGAATAATTCCAATCTAAAATTCAGGATTGATAACAAAGATTAAAGTCGAAAATGTAGGGAGGGCAGGTTATTTTATTTTAAAAGCCTACTAATATCCTGCTACATGGGGAGATATTAGAACATAAATTTTTATTTTTTATTTGGATAATTAACATTTTTCATATTAAAGCATTTTAAAAACAATTAATTATTACAAACATTCAGAAAAGCATAGAGGGTAACAAAACATTCATGTACCTACCAGCCTGATCAAAGAGATTTTGTTATATATGTTTCAGATCTCTTCCTTTCCCCCCATTTTATTATTTTTTTAAATAAAAAAAATACCATGAAACGGCTCATGGCACTTTGTATCCCTCTCCCTCCATTCAGTCACCCCCTTTCTAGTTTCCACCACAATTCTGAAGTGTATCCTGCTGTTTTGTTTCTATGGTTACTAAACATGTTTTCATCTTTCACCAAAGTAGAAACTGATTTATGTGTTTTAAAATTCTACAGAATGTATCATGATTTACGTATCATTTTAAAACAATATTGAGTGAAAAATGTAAACTGCAGAATTATGGAAATCCTACAGTAGTTAAAATGAATGAACTTGATTTATATGTACTAACATAAATGAATCTTAAAAACATATTATACAGTATAAAAGCTGGGTTTTGTAATAATCTAGTGTTGATGCATATAAATCAAATTTAATAACTCTTGCAGCTGTGTGCTTTCTGCCATATAAATATACCACAGTTTATTCATCTATTTTTTATTAAAGAATATTTAGCTTGTTTCTAGCTAGTTCCTATTACAGGTAATTATATAATGGACATCTTTGTACATACCTCTTTGTGTGATTACATGAAAGATTATTTAGAGTATATATCTAATAGAAGAAATGTTGGAACGGTGATCGGGTACATTTTCAACATTTATAGGCATTTTCAAATTATGCTCCAAATTATGTTATACTAGTTTACACCAGTTACATATGATAAAGCCTATGTATGAATTTACTCATATTCTCATAACACCCTGCATTGTCAGACTTTTAAAAACTGCATCTCCCTCACTGCTAGTGAAGTTAAGTAACTTTTCATATGTTTACCTGTTTAGTTGACAGTCATGTTTATTCTACCATAATTCATATATATAATACATATATTAGCCACTTTAAATTGGTGTGTTTGTTGCATGGCCAAACAATAAACAAATAGTATAAACTCTTGCAGGAGTTTTTATATGGCCTGAATATCCCAAATTTATCTGTTATATATTTTGAAAATATCTTTCTGCTGTGTTACATTTTCACCATTTCTTTTGTGTCTGTTTTTTTATTACTGAATTTTCTTTGTAATCATGTTTTCCTGTCTTATTTGATAAATGTGTCTGTGTTCCACAGTCATGAATATTTCTCTATATTTTCTTCTAGAATTTTTAATTTGTGCTTTACATACAAGTCTTTAATTAGGGAAACTACGTGTCCCATTGTGCTAACCTGGGTCTCAGGTGTTTTAGAATTTATCCCAGATATTTCACTGTATAATGAAGTATTGTGATTAATATTTACATTAACATAACCTATTACTTCTTTGCCAGATCTCCTCTTTAGATTTCCAGCTTCTGCCAGTGTCTTGTCTGGTAAGGCTCTTCTAGTGTAGTGACAGTTCATAGTTCAAGTCATGATTAAGTCCAAGAGATGGCGAACTATAACCCTTCTCTCTTTTCCCAACCTTTTCCAGGTACAATGTTACCAACTTCTCCTTTTCAAGGACAGCATGCAATGAATGCTCTCTGACACGAGGAACCAGGAACAACTGACTCCGTCCAGTGTTTTGTGTTTGTAGAAGTATATACTCTATCATCCTTGCCCAGCTACTTTGTGTAGCAGCCAGTTGTGCCATGGCCTGTGAGATGCAGTGGCTCCAGGCTGTTAAATAATAGGAATTTATAAAATATAAATATGGGAGACAGAGGTTGAGCAATCCTGCTCCTGGTGTGTATAGAGAGTAGTCTGAATTCTCTTGCATGAGAGTGGCTTTATAATATATTGCATGTTATCAATCTACAACTATTTGTTTATTGTTTGGCTATGCTTTTTAAGTTTTAAATAAGCCCTTTTTGCACCAATGAGTTCAGTATAAAAAGTGCCTATTTAACAAAAAAATAAGTATTAATTTCTATTTCTCAATAAGGTTGATGAAGATACATGTGATTTGCATGATGGAAGTCCTAGAACTATCTGGTAGATATAAATCTACCAGAGAAGTATCAGTACCTACTTCAAAACTGAGTGGTTAATTAGAGAAGACGAAAGATGATAATTTAAGATATGTAGATGCAGAAGGTGGATGATGTGACCATTCTGTGAATACTGACTTTTCACTTAGATCAAATGACTACTTGTCTAAATTAATTTCACTCATTTTCAAGCCAAGTTTTTTCATTTATGTGTGAAAAGTATGTCAATAGCTGTTAATGTGTTACTTTAATTGGCAAAAGTAAGATTTTATAGAATTAAATGATAGGATTTTTTTCCTTCCAGTGTTATCAAATGTTTTAAGTAAAAGATCACTTAACTCAATTTGAACCACATCTTAATTTTTAAGCTTGCTAGTGAAATCAAAGTGAAGTTTTTGGAAATTCGTTCTATCTGATTCAGAGTACCAGATCTTGTTTTTATTCCTATTATGAATTCAGTCAAAATAATAAACAGTGAATACAATATTATTTTGTAATAATAACATGAATACAAATTTTTCTGGAGCACAGAATAATGTAAAAAAATAAGTTATTACCAAATTAAGCACACTGTTTGTGGGAATGTAAAAGGATGCAGCCTCTATGGAAACCAGTATGGAGATTCCTCAAACATTAAACATATAACTACCATATGATCCAGTAATTCCATTTCTGAGTATTTATCTGAAAATAATGGAAATATTTACTCAAAAAAAATGTCTACAGCCCCATGTTCACTTTAGCATTATTCACAATAGCTAAGATATGAAAACAACTGAAATGTCCATTGACAGATGAATGGATGAAGAAAATGTGGTATATACATACAATGAAACATAATTCAGCCTTAAAAAGGAAAGAAACCCTGCCATATGCAATAACATGGATGAACCTGGAGGACATTATGCTAAGTGAAATAAGCCACTCACAAAAATCACGAAGCTAAACACACACACACACACAAAAACAAATGAAACAATAAACAAATAAAACCAAGCAAACAACAATACAATCCCCCAAACCCCCAAACTGCATGATTCTACCTTTCACTTATATAAAGTATCTAAAATAGTCAAACTCATAGACAGTAGAATGGTGGTTGCCAAGGACTAAAAGGAAGGGGAAATGTGGAGGTTCTGTTTAACTGGTATAAAGTTTCAGGTACAAGAGATGAATAAATTCTAGAGATCTGTTGTACCACATAGTGCCTATAGTTAACAATACTATATTGTACACTTAAAAATTGGTTGAATGGGGCGCCTGGGTGGCTCAGTCAGTTAGGTGTCTGCCTTGGGCTCAGGTCATGATCCCAGGGTCCTGGGATCAAGTCCCACATCGGGCTCAGCGGGGAGCCTGCTTCTCCCTCTGCCTGCCGCTCCCCCTGCTTGTGCTCTCTCTCTCTCTCTCACAAATAAATAAAATCTTTAAAAAAAATTGGTTGAGTAGAAACCATGATAAGTGTTCTTACCACAATAAAAAAGCTTATAAAAACATACTAAAAGTACATTTACAATTAGTTGTAGTACAAGAGTAAGGGAAACACATAATGTGATGATGTTAATACTGAATAAAATGATACTTCAGGGGCGCCTGGGTGGCTCAGTCAGTTAAGCGTCTGACTCTTGATTTCGGCTCAGGTCATGATCTCAGGGTCCTGAGATGGAGCCCCGGGGTCAGGCTCCAGGCTCAGCATGGAGTCTGCTTGGGATTCTTTCCCTCTCCTCTCCCTCTTCTCCTCCCCCCCGCTCCCCCCTTCTCTCTCTCTCTCTCTTTCTCCAAAACAAATAAATAAAATTTCTTTAAAAAAAATTTGAATACATAGCTTTTCTTTGTTAACTACCTTAAAATGAATCTTACAGGTAATTAAAGCCTTTGAATCTCTACTTAAAAATCAAACTGGATGTTGTAAAAAGACATTCAACTTTAATATGAATTTGTCTTATAAAGTTTGATTATATTTTATTCTAACTTCTTTGGAAATCTTTAATCAAAGTATTCCACAAAGGAAATGCTAAACTTCAGGTTCTGATGACTTATGGCAAATAAAATTTGTAAAACTAGAGCTTGCAAATAAGCTCATCTTTATAAAACCTATGGAGTACCCAAAGAAATGTGACCTCTGATGGCACACAAGATTTATTTTTGAAATATCTTAATTATTCTGATTTGTGGGAAGAATATTTTGATAAAGAACCTTTTTTAAAAAGGCTTTAAGTCTCATTTCCATATCAATAAATATACATCTACACACACATAAAAAGTTAATGACAGAATAATATCCCAAATGTTTGAATAAACCATAACTTATTTAACCATGCACTATTATTAAGCACATAGATGATTTGCATTTTGTTAATGTTAGACATTGCTTATCCTTGTACATATCAATGATCATGTGCCCAGTAATTTCCTTAAGATAAATTCCTAGAATTTGGATTGCTAGGTCAAAGAAAAGGAATTTTTTATTTTTAATTTTTTAAAGATTTTTTATTTATTCATTTGAGTGAGAGAGAGAGTAAGTTAGAGCACAAGCAAGGGGGAGGGGCGGAGAGAGAGAGAGAGAAGCAGACTCCCCGCTGAGCAGGGAGTCCCACACAGGGCTCAATCCCAGGACCCCAGGATCATGACCTGAGCCGAAGGCAGACACTTAACCAACTGAGCCACACAGGTGTGCCAGGAAAAGGATTTTTTTAGAGAAGATTTCTGATAAAAATGATTAAAGTACTTCCTAGAGACTGTGTCAGCGAGTATTGGCTTTTTGGTCTCTCTCTTCCAGATCAAGACTAATTCATTAATTTATTAATTCAACAAATATTTGCTCAATGCCTATTATGTGTCAGGTACTAAAATACTGGTGTTTATGACTTACACAGTCTTAGTCTTTATGAATCATGGTAATAGAGAAGTTGGAAGGGCTTAACCTGTGCCTTTGGAATGTGATGGCTCCACCTCACTCAGTGAAGTATGGAGACGTCTGGCTAGAGCTGCTTATTAAAGTAGGGGAAGAGAGACACACAGTGAGTAGCTGGCACTTCTAATACTGGCTATGACAGGGTGTTTGATATTTTCTGTGAGCCATATAGACACTGAAGAAGGCCAAGAGCTGTCTTGAGGATTGCCTGCATGGCTGAAAGGAACCTAACAAAAAAAGACTGGAGGCAAACTACTGGAGGTAGGAACAAAGCTGGGATGGGAGTAGGAGTTGTATGAAGTCAGAAGAGTGATTCATGTGTGTCAGGGAATGGCATAGAATAGTAGGAAGTCGGCAAAGGAATCTCAGAAGAATCCACAATGACATCCCGTCAGAGAGAGAGAGTTGGCATGTGGATGCCTGACATAACAGAAGGTAATGCCAGCCAAGTTACAACAGCCTCACTCTCATAAATCTCTTTTCTCTGTTAATCCTTTCCTCTCTAAAGCTGGAAGAGCAATGAGGGGGAAAGTGAAAAGCTGACCATGCCCCTATTCTTCACTACATGCCCCCCAACCTGATAGTCAGGCCTGAGTGAGGGGAGGAAAGCAGCTTTGAATTAAATGAAAGTTTAAAATTTGAATTTAGTTGAGGCTAAAATTTTTGTTATCTGAAGCTGAAGTGATTCCTATAGGTGGGAATGAATGCAAAGCTACAGGATCTGCCTGAGATATATATATAGCCAAAGGGCAGTGAAAGAGATCTAGCAGGCGACATCTAAAGGCAGTAAATAGGTAGAAATAAAGCTGTTTTATAATTGTACTTAGCAAGTTTGCTCTATGCAATAAACTGGTTAAATAGGCAATTATAATAAGATCAGCAACTGCTATTGAAGTAAAGTCACCTATATATAATCAGTTATACAAGAAGGGTACTAACCTGGACTTCAAAGCACATGAAGGCTTCCTGTGAAATGTAATTTTGCAATTTAATTGAAAATTGAAAATGCAATTGAAAGAAGCCTGACTGTAGGAACTGGTTACTGTTAGAGTAGGCAGTGAACAAGCCTCTTCTTTTTTCTGGGAAGCGACCAGCAAAGCAGGAGTAAGAAATGTACTTCTTCAATGTAATATCTCACTTTCAAGAATTTCCAGATGCTTGGGTCCAGTTAACAGGAACAGATTAGGCCACCCACCTTCTTTGTTATTCTGACAGTGTTCCTACACTAAAATGAATAAATGCATCATAAGCCACTTGCTTCTGTAACTCCCTCCTCCTAGTATGGCAAAAAGAATATGAGCAAAGAGTTAACCAAAATATCTATATCTATCTATCTATCTATCTATCTAGACGAGTGAACAACAACTGGAAGTTGAAGGCACTGAAACCCATTTTTAAGGAATTCAGATTTTACCTTGAAGACAACAGGAGCTATTAAAAGATTTTAAGCATGGAAGTTGCTCTGATTGCAATGAAAAAAATGGAGAAAATGCCAGGTGCTGATCGACCACTTAGGAGGTCATAGCAATAATTCAGCTGAAAATTTCAGAGAATCTGATCTAAGGTACTAGCAGTAAGGATATAATTGGACACATAACTTGAGGTAGAATAGCCAGAATTTAAGTGGCAAGCTGGAGATAGAAGAAATAAGAGAGTGCTTGGTGGCAGGGTGCTAAGGGGGCCTTGCTATAGCTTACTAATCCCACGGCACAGAGTCAACAAAAATCAGAAGGAGAAGGCCACACATAAATTTTTAAAATAGTAAATTCTTCCACTTGTAAATACATCCATATGGTGCTCTGGAATTTGACACAACAGAATAGTATCCTTCTGTTGAGAGGATTAAGAAGAGGAAAAAGGGAATATCTTGGAGAAGAAAAGAGTGCATTTTGGGAAAGAAGCATAATTGAAAGGGAGTTGTTTGGGAGCATTATTTTCCCTGTGATTCTCTGTTAGTCCTTTCCATTACCTACTGAAAGGTATATCAAATTTAAACCCGTTTCCAGGATATGAAACCTGGAATTATGTCATGATCAAGTTTGTATGAAATTTTCTACTAGATTTTCTTCAATATCATAAGATATTTCTGGGAAAGGGAGTAGGCAGAGCTCTACATACTGTAGGTTATGGTATGGTCAGGTTGCCAGAAGACACCTCAGAGTAGAGGTCACAGTGGTCTGAGGTATTGATGTCGGTTAGCCAGGACCTGTGACGCTCTGAAAGTCTGTGATATGGGAGGAAGGAAGATGGTGAGAGACATTGATAAAAGATGTTTGTACTCTGATCCCAACACGGGCATTAGGATATGTTTTATATAAGTTTTGGCTCTAGTACCAATAGCCAATCTACATCTTTTTAGATATTCCATGAGTTAAGCAAAGATTGTGGGGGGTGAGTGGCTAGCTCAGGGTCCCTGAAGTCTGAGTGCTCTCATCAATGAAAAGCAGGCTGTGGGTGCACCTGGGTGGCTCAGTCATTAAGCGTCTGCCTTCGGCTCAGGTCATGATCCCAGGGTCCTGGGATCAAGCCCCAAATCCGGCTCCCTGCTCCGCAGGAAGCCTGCTTCTCCCTCTTCCACTCCCCCTGCTATGATCCCTCTCTCGCTGTCTCTCTCTCTGTCAAATAAATAAATAAAATCGAAAGAAAGAAAGAAAGAAAGAAAGAAAGAAAGAAAGAAAGAAAGAAAGAAAGAAAGAAAGAAAGAAAGAAAGAAAGAAAGAAAGAAAGGAAGGAAGGAAGGAAGGAAGGAAGGAAGGAAGGAAGGAAGGAAGGAAGGAAGGAAGGAAGGAAGGAAGGAAGGAAGGAAGGAAGGAAGGAAGGAAGGAAGGAAGAAAAGCAGGCTCTGGTCCTGTCACCTCAGCTCCAGATGCTTCAAGCTCATTTTAAGTTGAGGGACCAAGTTGAGGCTGGAGATGGTTAGGCTATGTCCTTAGTTTGTAGAGAGACTGTAAGGATCATTTGATGAGATTACATGTGTTAGTTGCTCAGGATTATCAGGGTACCTGAGAGAACTAACAGAAGGCTGATACTGACCCAGAGATTAAAAAAAAAAATGTTCTTTTACTTTTTAATCAAATAGTTGATTGACTTTGTTGTCTTTATTTGTTCTTTTGACTTTTAGGGGCAATAGAAAACAGTTAAAATATTTTTATGGCTCATTTTCAATGAATGAGAGCAAAGAACCTAAGTATTTCACCCTAATTTTAAATTAAAAATTTAAAAGTATATATTTACACAAGCATGGATAAATATTTTTAACTGTGAACTTTAAATTTGATAAAAGAAGGAATCAAAATCTTTTTATTCTGCAAAGGTGATTATATAAGCTTGATATTAAATTTATAATATTATTGTTTGCAAGGAAGCAGCTCATGCTAAAACTCTTATTATCTTTCTTTGCCAACTAAAAGTAAATATTCTGGAATTATTTTTAGATGCAATTTGCACATCCTCAAAAACATAGTGACTAAGTAAAACATGCATGAACAAGCAAACAACAACAGGCATGAAATAAGATTTCAATACTCCAGAAGTAAATTATCTTATAGGTCTTGATTTATGACTTTTCTAATCATCACATCTGTCAATAAAATCTTTTAGTCATTATTATAGGTATATTTCTTCAAATATGAATAGTTTTAAAGTCTCCAAACTCCATTCTTTACACTGTACATACTCTTTTCTTTGGGATATCACATTTAGTTCAAGAAAGAGTCATTTTGAACTTTAGTATGAGCCATACTGAAATGATCTGTGATTAATGACTCATGATCCAAAATTCTAGCATCCTCTAACTGCACTCTATAAAATCTTAAATCACCCAAAGATAATATCATATATTGCCAGTTGGTTGAGGGGTACCTTGCTGATATTTTCACTCTACCTCTTAGTCTCTCTCCAGTGCCTCTGCGATGCTTAAATTTATTGTTGAAAGTGTCCGTGGACAAAAAAAGTGTCCATGGACACCTACAAATAATAGAAAAATATGTAGAATTTTGAAAAAAAAAGGTAATGTAACTGCTAGATATGTTTTATTGCATATTTACTGATTGCATATTCCTTTCTGTCTGTAAATGTTATTGTAAGTTTGTTATATTCTCAATAGTTCACTAGTAATACGTATGTGCATGAGAAATTAAAAATATGACATTGATCCTTCAGTTATCTAATATTTTATATTATTTGTATGGACTAATACACAAGGACAACTCTGTATGGTGCCAGATATTATACCCATATATCAACATATAGGTTGAATATTATCCATTACAGGTGTAGGCACTGAAAGGAATGATCAATGAGGGCAAGAGAAATGAAAGGAGGCTTTGTTAAGAAAGCAAGGCTTAAAATTGGCTTTGAGAAATGGATAGAATTTATGCAAGTTGACAATGGTTTATCAGGCTAGGAATCAAACAGGTGCAAGGTATTTTTGAGGAGAGGTGAAGAAACCAGTCCATGCATATAGGGGATGACAGTTTTAGGCATGGTGGGAAATAACATCTAGAAGAATGAGGTCATGTGTTCACATTGCTGCTAGCTCTGAAAAACAGGACTCTGTACATTATTTCCATCATTCAATTCAATAGACATTATGTACCTACATGGCAGGGCAATATGTTAGGCCAAGGGAATATTTGTGAGACAATGTGTGGGAAATGGTAATTAGTTTGTTTGGCAGAATCAAAATGGTGTGTAGAACAGTTATTCCAACATTAGCCTACAGAAAATAGGTATTTATTAAAAAATCATTACATATAGCAAGTTTCTAGAAGAAACAAAAACATTTTAGAGTCTCAAATAATGCACTGTACTAATCAGGATGATTTGTCATTTTTAGACCATAAGCAGGTTCTCTAACAATTTATTCTCACTTCTGAATCATCAATGCTGCTCTCAGACTGCTCTCACTTGCTGATTTGTATGGTATGAGTTATGCTCAAAAATATATATTACTTTTCTTCTAGGGAACGCTTCCTGGCCAACTTCTTTAACTTCGATTGTTCAGCTGTCATATCTTCTCATTCTCTAATTTATATTTTCTCAAAAAACTGAGAAGCATTCTCTTTCTATCACTGAGCAAACTGTAAGTTTCTATTATGTTCAGGAATGCTTCTTTCTTTTATGTTACAAAGCTTTTCAAAACCAAAACCTAATGTAAACAAATGTATTTTCCACTGTCAGTGGGTGTGAGGATGAGGAGAGGGTGGAGGGGGATAGGAAATATATTTATACAGCTGAAGCAGAAGAGCTTGAGATGCATAAAATATAAAGTAACAGTCCAATCCTTCTTCAATTATACTTAAAATCTTTTTATTTTCCTATGAATAAAACTATGAATGGAACTATAAATTACAGAAGTAGTGGAGTTATGCCAGTGCCCATGTTTTAGATGAAAGTAGTATAAAGTATGATTTCAGAAGGAATTTGGTCTGACATTCTTCAACAATGCAAATATACTATATAAAGTATCAATATTTCTTGATATTAATAGTGACCAGCTGGGCATTTGTGCATTTATTATAAGAAAATAAATTTTAAATGACAGCCTAATAGCTGCTGAGATACAACCTTAGAGGTTAGCAGGTGATGGGTTAATTTCTTACAGGAAAGAACTGCTTTCCACTTTCATTCATCTAGGGAGATGGGTCAGAGTGATTGGACAAGTTTGCAGTCCCTGGGCTTTGCAAGGGGCATAGGTGCAAATATAATTTGTGAAAATTGGAGGCTAATTATCTTCAGCAATGAAATAGTGACCAGATGTTTTCTTCTGCATAAAGTGAGAATCTGGGGACAGTTCAATGGAGTTAATAGTAAATAACACATTTTTTAGAGGCTATAAAATCCTCAGATTATGCTTATTTGGGTTATAATTTCTGATTTGATTGAGAGATGTTCTTGTAAAATTCTTAAAAAATGGTAAAGTGAAATGTCTGAAGACAACACACTTGCTTTAAAGACTCTTCAGCTTTTGGTAATTTAGTAATCTTTACATGAATAAACTATGTAAATTGGTACCACTTTCATTGGCTAAGTTATAGATTATTCATGACAACTGGATACTGCACACAGAAAATTTTTGTTACCACTCTTCAGGGTATTCTGTAGGCAAGAAGTAAAAGATGGAGCAACATTTCATTTAATGTTTGACCAAAAGGACCACTTAATGTGGCACTATTACAGATCTTAAAGGAACTGGGTAAGTGAACTTTATAGTATAGTGTAATGAGGAAATTTAGAGTACTTTAGAAATTCCTTTTCTAGTCATGTTGGTCATCTTAAATGTGCAGAGAATGAACAAAGAAAGGTTTTTAAGAATAAGAGTTCCATTTAGGAAGACAGAGAAGGAAAAGAAAATTGACACATAAAATATCCTAAGATTAATCTAAGTTTTATAATTACATCTTTTATGATGAGAAAAAAAGTAGCTAAATATATTTTGTGACAATTTGGCTTGGAAGTGACCAATTTGCGTCGTAGTTATTACCTTTGTCCCCTACCCATCAAGACAGTGATGTATCATTTAAAAAAAATCATAATTGGTTCTTGGAACAATAAAGGTCACCAAGTCTAACATCGACTGCTTCCCAAGGTGGAATTATCTTCCCTGTTAATTTCTCTGTGGCATTAATTAAATTTTTCTGACATTCACATATTTCAAATATTATCCATACAGGTAAATATTATTGTAAAAAATCATGTTCTCATTAATATAAAACAAAATTTGAAATCTGAAATGATTGATTAGCAGAGAGAGTCAGAAATTGAAAAAGTAGAAGCACTGTTAGGGTCATGTTAACATTTACATAATCAGATACCAAGTATTAATAATGCTTCTAAGATTAGTTTTATATAAGTGAGATTCTGTCATGAAGGTAGATATGCCAAAGTTCTCAAAAGCTAATGAATTCCAAGATTTTCAGTCTAAAGGCTTACTTTGCATTTCCTAAATAAGTCCATAATTGTGCCACCTCTTCATTTGGTTTTCTAACATGTAAAATCTATATAAATGCTATTATCACTTTTTCCACCTATTGACTGGATATGATGTGATTAAATTAAGGAGGATTCAGCTTAATCATCAGTTCCCTGGCCTCGTGGCCTGCCAGTCCACATTTACCTCAGTCTCTGACCCCTAAATAGGAGAAAATCTAAATATTTCTGGTTTTATTACCCAGCATTAAATCACAGCACTGTTGCAAGTTTTATTCTTTCTTCCTTAGTTGCAATGATAGATTCTCCATATTATTCCTTGCAGATCTTCTCAGAACTTTGGATCTTGAAACTGCCCTCATCATTTTATTTTTGCATTATATATCCAATGTTATTTTGTGTATTGAATTTTTAAAAATCCATACAATACTGTCATAAATTCTAACCTTATTATCATAGCTGTCCCTTTATACTCTCATTTTATGCTATTTTCACAATATCTCTGTCTCATCTAGTAAAGAGGACAGTTATAAAATAAATATGCAAAATCCACAACCTTCTTATAAGCAACAAAATAGCTAATTAAAATATTAATGTAAAAGGTTAAAATATCTGTTATATAAAATAATAGCTTATTATCATTAATATATAGAAAGCACACTCATAATTTGAAAAGCCCAACTAAAAATAGGCAAAGAATAGTAAAAGTAATTGACACAAAATATAAAGCCACTAAAGATATGTTAAAATACGAACACTTAGTTGGTGATGGTTTTTTAGTCAATCTAATGCATTGCTTATGAAAATAAATTAAAACAAATATTTTCAGAGGTGGTTTGCAAAATACAACAAAAATCTCAAAAAGATTATTAAAATTTGATAAAATAATTCAATTTATGGATTTTTTGCTATTGAAAATCATGAATATATACAAGGATTTCTGTACAAAAACAGTAGGAAAATGTAAAAGTCTAAATACCTAACAAAAAGTGCAGAATGAATAAACAATATTGTAGTAGAGCTGCATGGAAAAGAGGAAAAGGCATTAGAATCAGAATGCTTAAATTCAAATCCCAGTTTCTCACTTATGAACTGTGCATCTTTGAATTTTAATTTAATCTCACTTTACCTTGGATTTCCTATCTATGAAATGAGGATAATTGTACCTATCTCACAATATTAAGAGGATTAATGAGATAATACTATAAGCATTTGGAACAGTGTCTACCATGTACAAGCACTCAGTAAAATTTATCTATTGCTGTCCTTTTTTTTTTATTTTTTTATTGTTATGTTAATCACCATATATTACATCATTAGTTTTTGGTGCAGTGTTCCATGATTCATTGTTTGTTCATAACACCCAGTGCTCCATATCTATTGCTGTCTGATGAAATATTATGAAGTCATAAAATCATGTTGTTAAGTATTAGTAATGTGAAAATTATGAGCATTATTAAGTAGATAAGTATGCATCATATAATATTTCAGTATAATGAAGTCAATATTTTTGAACTGCCTCCTAATAATTTTCCCTTCTCTGTAGAACAGTTTCTTTCCCTGCATCCCTCCTTCACTCATAACCTCAGGAAATGGGAGAGTGAATGCCATTCAGGGAAACTTCAACACAGGCAAGTTCTGATATGATGGAATTCTAGTTACCATAGTTTAGTTAAATAATACCAGCTCCCATACCAACATGGTTTAACTTTCAATGATCATGGTATATTAACTGTAAGTGCATAAAATATATACTTTACCACTAGTTCTTCAGTCGACAAATCACGATTTAAGAAACAGATGTGCATTGTGATCAATGACCGATCACTGACTTCTTTACAGCATTTAAAGACTAAAGTCTGTCGATGATTAGTTGTCATGCAACTGTTAGTTCATGAACAGACAGTAAAGCATGTAATTGTGTTACCTCCTTGTCTCCTAGTGATAAATCCATCTGACATAGCTTACATAAGCTTACTCCTGACCTCAAAAGCCACCTTGGGATGGAGGGAGGGAAAAGATTTTAAAAGGGGCTGACAGGGAGTTTAAATTTTGAATAGACTGAATTCTTACCAGAGACATTTTAAAACCAGGATTGGACAGAGGTTTTTTTTTTTTTGTGCATATTTTTTCCATATTGTATATCTGTAAAATTTGACTTCTCTATGATTATGTAAAAAGGCCCAGAAAAGCCCAAAATGATATTAGGAAACAGAACAAAGGTAGAAGCATTACCCTTCCTTATTTCAAAATATATTACAAAGCTACAGTAATTAAAACTTGGTACTGAATAAAGACAGACATATAGAACAAATAGAACAGAATAGAGCCCAGAAATAAACCTATGCATATACAAATCAACAAATGAGCCAAAAACAAATCATGGAAAAAGAATAGTTTCTTCAACATATACTAACGGGAAAACTGGATATCCACATTCAAAATAATGAAACTGAATGCCTATATTACACCATACACAAAAATCAACTCCAAATGGATTAAAGGCTTAAACATTAAGACCTGAAACTATAAAACTCCTAGAAGAAAACATAGGGGAAAAGCCTCATGACATTGGTTTGGCAGAGTTCATGGATATGACATCTGAAGCACAGGCAATAAAAGCAAAAACAAGTGGAAATCACATCAAATTCAAAGGCTTTTGCATAGCAAAGTAAACACTCAACAGAGTGAAAAGGCAACCAATGCAATCGGACAAAATATTAGTAAACCGTATATCTGATAAGAAGTTAATTTTCAAAACACATATGGAGCTCCTACAATTCCACAGCCAAAAAGCAAATTAAAAATGGGTGAAGGACTTCAGTAGACATTTCTCCAAAAAAGACATATGAATAACCAGTAGGGCCATTTGAAAAGGTAACTAACATCACTAATCATCAGACAAATGCAAATCAAAACCACAATGAGAAATCACCTTGCACCTGTTCTAATTAGTATATATATAATAATGATATATACATATATACTATCTGTGTAGATATCATGTATACACACTATATAAACATATATACAAACACACTACGTGATATATATATAATATAAACAATAAACAACAAGTATTAGGTTGTGGAGAAATTAGAACACTTACAAAAGAGCTCTTAAAACTCAACAATAAGAAAACAAATAACACAATTAAAAAATGGGCCAAAGACCTTAGTAGACACCTCATCAAAAAAGATATAAAGATGGCAAATAAACACATGAAAAAATGTTCCATATCATATGTCATCAAGGAAATGCAAATTAAAACAACAATGAGATATTATTACACACCTATTAGAATGGCCATCATTCAGAACACTGTCAACACCAAATGTTGCCAAGGATGTAGAGCAACAGGAGCTCTAATTCACCGCTCGTGGAAATGTAAAGGTTGCAGACCCTTTGGAAGACAGTTTAGGTCATTTATTTTTAAACCAGTTTCTTTTTTTTGTTTTAAGATATTTTTATTTATTTGACAGAGAAAGAGATAGCGAGAGAGGGAACACAAGTAGGGGGAGTAGGAGAGGGAGAAGCAGGCTCCTGGCTGAGCAGGGAGCCTGAGCGGGGCTCGATTCCAGGATCATGGGATCATGACCTGAGCCGAAGGCAGACGTTTAACGACTGAGCCACCCAGGTACCCCAGTTTGGTCATTTCTTATAGTACTAAACATACTTTCACCATATGATGCAACGATCTTTCTCTTGGTATTTACCTAAAGGAGTTGAAAATGTAAATGTCTGCACAAAAATCTGCATATGACTGCTTATAGCAGTTTAATTCATAATTGCCTAAACTTGAAAGCAACCAGGATGTCCTTCAATAGGTCAAAGGATGAATAAGCTATGGTACATTCAGACAATGGCATATTATTCAGTGTTAACAAGAAATGAACTATCAAGCCGTGAAAAAACATCGTGGAAACTTAAATGCATATTACTAAGTGAAAGAAGCTAATCTGGGAAAGCTACATACTGTATGATTCAAACTATATGAATTCAGGAAAAAGCAAAATTATGGAGACAACAAAAAGTCAGTGGTTGACTGTGGTGGAGGAGAGGAGGTGAATAGGCAGAGCACACAGGATTTTTAAGACATTGAAAACACTCTGCAAAATGTTATAATGATAGATATGTCATACATTTGTCCGAGCCCATAGAATGTACAACACCAAGAGTGAAACCTAATGTCAACTATGGATTTGGGGTGATGATGATATGTCAATGTAGATTCATCTTGGTAAAAAATGTACCATTCTGGTTAGTGATGTTGATAATGGGGAAGGCTATGATTGTGCAGGACCAGGAAGTATATAGGAAATATCTGTACCTTCCTCTCAATTTTGTTATAAACCTAAAACTGATCTAAAAATATTAGTTCTTTAATACATTTTTTTTTTACAAATAAGGCAATAGAAAAAAAGGAAAAAAACAAAACAAAACAAAACAAAGCCAAACCTAAATGTCCCAGATCATTCTCCAGAGTGGATGGAGCCCAGGAGCAGCTTCAACAACCCAAATTAGTCTGTTACAGAGTTATCATAAGCATGCCTTGCTTTTAAACAAACAAAAAATTTGAAACAACAAAACAAAAACTAGTACTAATCACTTTTCTGACAATACACAATTACTCAAATTAACTAGTACTGAGAGGGGGAGGGGACCATACCTATGGGCCTTGTCTCACATGAGTGCATGTTGGTAGGTGCAGGGCATTTATCATTATTGCAAAAATGAATTTTAATCTTTAATCTTTAGTTTGATTTAACATTGCTTTTAGTACGATGCTTGAGTAGGTCCAGTATTTGATGAAACTCATGAAAGTGGGTGGAATCTGTTTTGCCCCTCCTCTTTTCTAGGATGTACTATATATGTGACTGTGACATTCAAGGAAATTTGTTTGCCATTTGCTGATTTCTTTGAAGTTAATTTCTAACTTCTTTCAATGATAAATGAAGAAAAGTACTGCACCTTTTGAAATACACCAAACGGATTGAGCATGTAATTAAAAAACATTTTCCCTGAAAAATAAAATAAAATAAGGCAATAGGTTTCCCTCCCCTCCTTTTTCCTAGAACATTTACTTTAGAAAACTTGTAATTGTATTTTCTCTTTTATTTGAAATGTATATACTTTTGAACACCAAATAGGCCTTTTGTCAGCTTTATAACTAGGAATGTCTTTCTTAAGTACATGGGAGCCTTCTCTATGAAATGGAAGCATCAAGGGAGATAGTACCACTATCTCTGGATTTCTGTGGACAGGTTGGTGCTTAAGATATGTTGGCACCTAGCTTCATGTTACAAAACTACCTCCTATCATAAAGATATGAGAAATCTGTTTCTCCTCTGGATAAAGCTGATTAGCTAATCTCAATTACCAGGTAAATCTAAACTAATTATGTGTTAGAAGTGGTGTTAAGTCTTCTTACTTGAGGAGTAGTTATTGTTTTTCTTGACAACATGTATGTAATGGGTTGTTTCTGCCCGGTTACATAAAAGGTTGAAATTTCTTCCTGTTTTTGTAATCTCAGCAGGTTGCCTGTGATATGCATCATATTCTGATTTAATGCTTACTCAATAATAAAAGTGTTCTCTCTCTCTCCTACTTTTGTGGAGTGATTTTCTGGGTTGGGAGATTTGTTTTTAATTAGATTTCTCCAACACTACAAAATACTCCCCCATAAAATGCTGTAATTTAAATGATTTTGTTTTATTTGAAATCTAAGTTACTTTCAAAATTTCACTGGTAATAACATTGTGATAAAATATAACTCATATTCATTTGAATTTCTAGTTTTTTTCAAACAGCTTCCTAAAAAGGAATTGAGTCAAAGATTAAATTTTATTTAGCTCTTTATCTATGTACAATAGTCTCATTTACTGTATGTTCCTAAAAATATATAGAGAAGTAAAACACACAAAAATCAAGCAATAAATCTACATGGTATAATGGAGATAATGTTCTCAGATAATTAGAAAAAGATAATATTCCTATTTTTTTGTAAATGCTTACTTTCTTATTCCTAACAATTAAAAAATATGTACATAGCTACAAAAATATTAAGTAGATTAAACTTTAAATCTCAATAGTTTCATTTTCTGAAATAATTTTTTGCCTTACATTCTACTCTACTGGCTTCCTCAAAGTGACCCTTAGTAGACAAAGAAACTTTTTAAATGTGTAGTAGAAGCGTGGGCTGATGGTAACTTTTACAAACGAATAAATAGGATATTATAATGCTGATTTTGATGCTATTTTATCACTTTTCCTAAAACTTTTCAAGTGAAGATCTAATGAAATTCTTGCTAAAAGTGCTGCTGTAACCAGTAATCATATAAAAGCTCTAGGAAACTATGCATTTTCATCTCACTGAGGGCTCTTGATTATTACCATTTTATTATAGAAAAGTCAATCATACTCAGAAGTAGAGACAACAGTTTAATGGACTGTCATGTACTCAGCTTCTCGTTTCACCTAACACCCTACCCATTAGCTACCCCAAAAGTAGTTTATTCACTTATAAATATTTCAGCATATATCTAAAAGAAATCTTTTAATGACATAATCATATTGCCATTTTACTATATTATTATTTTCACATCTCATATTAAAAATAATTTCTTAATATAATTAACATCTCCTTGGTTATGTTTTCTAATTTTTAAAAACTTGTTCACATTGGAATCTATGTAAAGCCCACATATTTTATTTGGTCGGTATATCTTTTAAATCCCTTTTTATCTACAGATTCTCCCCACCCTTTTTCTTCCCTTAAAGTTTACTTGTTGAAGAATCCAGTTCATTTTTCTGTAGAGTTTTTTCTGTATATCCTAGATTTTTCTGATTGCATCCTTGTCCTATCAAATTAACATGCCACTCTGCTCCCTGTACAGCCTACATTTATGGTAGTTAGATCTAGAAGATTGTTGAGACTCAAGTTTGATATTTTAGGGCATTCTATACTTCCACAAGGAGATACATAAGGTCTGGTGTGTGTGTGTATGTTTGTGTGTGTGAGAGTGTATATGTGTGTATGTGCAAGTATGTGTGATGTCAGGAGTCATTGGTGATCATTATCTCGATCATTTAATTCACTGGAGGTTAAAATATTATGATATTTTAATTCTATAATTTCTGCTTTCATGTCTTAGCTAGAAGATTTCTATAAAAAGAAACCTCATCAGTTATTTGATTATACTAATATACAATTCACAGAGGAAAACTAAGCATTGATTCACTTGTTTTATTTTCCTGTATAATTACTTGATTGTCTACCACGTTCCAAAGGTGATCAATGAACTTCTAGTTATTTTATTTTTTGCTATTATTTTAAACTTATAGATTGATGATTAATTGGAAGGGTTTTAATACATTGCAATCAATATTCTTGCTGATGTTCCAGGATAACTGTATTTGACCAATCAGAGCCTCCAGAAGTTGGTTTCTGAGTCCTTTGACACAAACCTAGTAATCTGATAACTTCTTTGTTTTTTGGCATATTGAGATGTTCCAGGTTCAGTTTGTACACTTCTTGCCCCTCAATCTAGAATCAGTCATTTCCCACAAGGAGCTCTGGTTCCTTTTGTATATTGAATGAACGCAATCTGGATACTAGGGATACTCATTGCAATTGGATGTGTGTCACTTAAATATTTTGATACTGATTCTTACTCCTTACTGGTATCTCACCTGTTAGTCAAAATCTTTGAAAATATTTTTAGGGTTTGATATACTTCCTTTGTATTGTTTCTGTACAAGTAAATATATACTATAGACAGAGATCTAGCAGGTCTTTAATTTTTCTGTATTGCGTTCATTTTTAGAAAACAGAAGACAAAATACAATAAAGTATTAGAGTAAATAGCACAAATTCCTTAAGAAATCCAAGTCATGAATTCTGCCCAATAAAGCACATACCTAGGCAGTTGAAGGCACCAAGTTTAGTAGTTCTGATGTGCAAGACACAGACTAATTGCTCTTTAATATACTACGTGATTTAATTACCATTATAATCCTATCATGAGGCACTATTATTTTCCTTATGTTCTAGTTGTTGAATTAAAGCCTGAGGGTTATTTGTCCATCATTCTCTTAGAAGTTTTTTTTAATCATTGTTATACTGTTTAGAGATAAATACTACCAAAGGATAGTGTAAATATCTATTCATAGCTGATGTATGAATGACCAAATCTGATATAAGAAAGCATTTGTGCTAATGATGAGATGAAGGAATGGGTTCTAAAATATATTATGTAAGTTGAAGTTATGATTGGCCATATGTAGGTCTGCTATATTGAAACATGCAGGCTTAATAATGTAGTAAGAAATGGAAGGTAGTAGTAGGCAACTATGATACAACATTTTCCTTATATGATAATAGAGTAACAGAATTGGTCCTTGAGTACTAAAATGGCTTCTCCTCTAACCTAAATATTAAAAATAAATAATAAAAATAAGCACATAAACAAACAAATCACTGACTGTCTGGGAGGCCTCTGACCTTGTAGATTCCTCACTCCCTGAGGTTACTGAAAGCATCCAACCTTTGGTCCACTTCAAAGGAAAAAGGCAGAGAGAGATACCAGGACGACATTACGGTGTATCTTGAGTCCAGAGATTGTTTTTGAAGACCTGTTTTCTGGGATGAAAATAATTAAAATGAGAATGGCCTAAGCTGATTAGTAGTTTCTTTCTCACAATACCAGAATGTGGATCCATCTTTGTGAGCTCAGAATGGATGGTGTAGCTTTTGATTTGCTGGATACCTCCAGCCCCATATGTGAATGCCCCTCTCACCAAATTCTCAAAACTGACAATTATAACTGTTTAATTATCTGTCTATTCTTCTTTCAAAAATATTCACAAGGAAAAAATAAGAATATTCACAAGGATTATAATAATAAGGGAAAATGCTTATACAGACTGCCGAATCAAGAATCACTGATATGTGAAATCAGCCTAAATGTAGAGAAATGCTGATTCACAGCAAGCAAACTGTCTGCACTCATTTTTTTTCTTATTATGAAAATAAAGAACAGCAAATAAAGCCTAAATCCAGCAGGAGAAGAGAAATAATAAAGATCAGAGCAGAAATCAATGAAATAGAAACCAAAAGAACAGGACAGATCAACGAAACTAGGAGCTGGGTCTTTGAAAGAATTAACAAGATTGATAAACCCCTGGCCAGACTTATCAAAAAGAAAAGAGAAATGACCCAAATAAATAAAATCATGAATGAAAGAGGAGAGATCACAACCAACACCAGAGAAATACAAACAATTATAAGAACATATTATAAGCAACTATATGTCAGCAAATTAGATAATCTGGAAGAAATGGATGCATTCCTAGAGATGTATAAACTACCAAAACTGAACCAGGAAGAAATAGAACACCTGAACAGACCTATAATCACTAAGGAAATTGAAGCAGTCATCAAAAATCTCCCAGCAAACAAAAGCCCAGGGCCAGATGGCTTCCCAGGGGAATTCTACCAAACATTTAAAGAAGAATTAATACCTATCCTTCTGAAACTGTTCCAGAAAATAGAAATGGAAGGAAAACTTCCAAACTCTTTTTTTTTTTCCAAGCCAAACTGTATCCAGCTTTATTAAAGATACTTTTCATAAACAATCATGGTATTTCAGGCAGGACATGGACAGACAATCGTTAACAGTATACAACGACTTTCAAACTCCCTTCTTCAATGGACTACCAAAATCAGAAAGCCACTATAAAACCCAATGAAGTCTTCATGTAGATGCTCTGAACAGGGAAAGTTTAGAGTGAGGGTTGACAGTTCACATTTAGCATGTTGTTTAACAACTTTTCACAAGCCGACCCTGACTTTCAGGAAATGAAATGAAAATGGCAGAATTATCAATCTGAAGATCCACGAGCTAAAAAGGGAACTTTTTTGAGGGATGCCATCTCAGTGGTGACACTGTAAGGTTCAGATTGCCTGACATACTTGGAACCATGTCTTGGGGGTCAGGTTCCAACAGGTTTCTGGGTTTAAGGGAGTCAAGTCTATGTTGAAGGCAGACAGGAAGAAGAAGACATAAAAAAATGAGTTTTAGTTTTTCCACACCACTGAGGGGTTTGTGCCAAGGTGGCTCATGTGTGTCAACATCAAGGAATCCCTCCTCCTGGGAGCCAAGAGGAAGTTTCTCAAAACTAGAAGGGAAAGGTGTTTTTCCCCTTGTATCAATCTAGCTTTGGAGATATTCTATTAGTGACATATGCCCTTCCCCCAAAACAATGAAGTGTTCTGTGTGCTAACAACATAGCTTAAAAAAAAAGTAAAACAAAATTCTGCATTTTTATAAAACTTGATAAAAAATAGTATTTCAAACTGTACAGGCACCAGAAGTACACAGTTATCAAAAATGCACACTTCACTTGGCATCTCCAGCACCTTCAGCTTTTTGTGCCTGGTCTGTTTTGGCATCTCTGTTTTCTGCAGGGTTATTCCCATCCTTGCCAGCATCAGCTTTCCCCTTTTTCCCTTTGGATACCTTCTCTCCCTTCTTTGCAGGGACCTTTTTAGGCTTGGGCTCTGGCTTTGGAGGAGCAGGTTTAGCAGATAACCTTGCAGATCTTCTCTGTGGCTCATCCTTCACCTTGGCTTTATCTCCTTTAGCATCCCCTTCAGCCTTTCTCTTGGGCATGGTGGCGACGGCGGCGGGACGTAAGCACTGGACGCGGGGATGCAGCGGCACACAGGCTTTGGCTGGTCCGGGGGTCGTTCTCGCCTCTTCTTCTTCCCCAAACTCGTTTTATGAGCCCACCATTACCTTGATCCCCAAACCAGACAAAGACCACATCAAAAAGGAGAATTACAGAACAATATCCTTGATGAACATGGATGCAAAAATTCTCACCAAAATACTAGCCAATAGGATCCAACAGTACATTAAAAGGATTATTCACCACGACCAAGTGGGATTTATCCCTGGGCTGCAAGGTTGGTTCAACATCCACAAATCAATCAATGTGATACAATACATTAATAAAAGAAAATGAATAGTTGATATATTATTGTTGGAAAGTTTAAGAATCAATTATGTAGAGCAGTGGTTTTCAAAATGTGGTCTCCCCACTAGCAACCTCAGAATCACCTGGTAACTCATTACAAATGAAATTCTCAGGCCTCATAAGCCCAACAATCTACATTTGAATAAACCCCCATAAGTGACACTGGTGCATGATAAATTTTGAGAATCACTCATATAGGTAGAGAATCCTGTGAGAATATGTAAATCAACTACCTCATCAATTATTAACCCATAGAAAATCTCAAAATACTAGTGACTGAATATTGTGATCTTCATCTATTAAGAACACATGCTTTACACATAGATGATGTATGTGCAAGGCTTCAAACAGGATGTTCCCATCTGTTTTCATCACAATTTCACAAGAAGAAATATGGTATTTGTAGTTAAAATGAAAATATCTTTTCCCTGCTATCATGGAAATATATGGGACAAGGTTTTTTTGTTTTGTTTTTTGTTTTAATCTAATTGCTAAGAAAATAAGTTTTAAAAATGGGGCATTTAGGCCCATTTTATTGTACAATTCCCCACAATATTTTTTAAAGAACATCTTATAATTCATTTATAGAAAGAAGCAATTTATTCATTTCCCCTGCTGGGGTCAGCTTAAAAAAAATTAACATTAGCATTAACATTTGGTTTTGTGACTCTCAGTGCTCTTATCTTTTTGTCTGTGTGGCAGTGGTGAACATTCTGAAACAGTATAATCATCCTAATTTAGTCGACCATAAGGTCTTCCTGCTGAGAGAATCTGGAGTGGAAATACTACTGTGAAATTTCCCTTTACTGTTATAGACATATTTTCAACATCTAGGTTCCTTTCTTATGTGTGATGTGGGATACAGAACCCATTATTTATCATACTCACAAGATCCTTCTGAGAAGACCAGTAACTATAGAAATGTTGGCAGCCAGGAATGCCTGGGTGGCTCAGTGGTTGAGTGTCCAACTCTTGGTTTTGGCTCAGAGCATGATCTCAGGGTCATTTTCTCAGGGTTGTGAGATGGAGCCCTGCATCAGGCTCCCCACTCAGTGGGGAGTCTGCTTGAGAGTCTCTCTCCTTCTCCCTCTGCCCCTCCAACCCCTCTCGAAAGAAAGAAAGAAAGAAAGAAAGAAAGAAAGAAAGAAAGAAAGAAAGAAAGAAAGAAAGAAAGAAAGAAAGAAAGAAAGAAAGAAAGAAAGAAAGAAAGAAAGAAAGAAAGAAAGAAAGAAATGGAACAAATAATCCTAAAATTTGTATGGAACCAGAAGAGACCCAGAATAGCCAGAGGAATACTGAAAAAGAAAAGCAAAGCTGGTGGCATCACAATTCCGGACTTCCAGCTCTATTACAAAGCTGTCATCATCAAGACAGTATGGTACTGGCACAAAAACAGACACATAGATCAATGGAACAGAATTGAGAGCCCAGAAATGGACCCTCAACTCTATGGTCAACTTATTTTTGACAAAGCAGGAAAGAATGTCCAATGGCAAAAAGACAGTCTCTTCAACAAATGGTGTTGGGAAAATTGGACAGCCACATGCAGAAGAATGAAACTGGACCATTTCCTTACACCACACACAAAAATAGACTCCAAATGGTTGAAAGACCTAAACGTGAGACAGGAGTCCATCCAAATCCTAAAGGAGAACACAGGTAGCAACCTTTTCGACCTTAGCCGCAGCAACTTCTTCCTAGAAACATCGCCAAAGGCACGGGAAGCCAGGGCAAAAATGAACTATTGGGATTTCATCAAGATAAAAAGCTTCTGCACAGCAAAAGAAACAGTCCACAAAACCAAAAGACAACCGACAGAATGGGAGAAAATATTTGCAAATGACATATCAGATAAAGGGCTAGTATCCAAAATCTATAAAGAACTTATCAAACTCAACACCCAAAGAACAAATAATCCAATCAAGAAATGGGCAGAAGACATGAACAGACATTTCTCCAAAGAAGACATCCAAATGGCCAACAGGCACATGAAAAAGTGCTCAACATCGCTTGGCATCAGGGAAATCCAAATCAAAACCTCAATGAGATACCACCTCACACCCGTCAGAATGGCTAAAATTAACAAGTCAGGGAACGACAGATGTTGGCGGGGATGTGGAGAAAGGGGAACCCTCCTACACTGTTGGTGGGAATGCAAGCTGGTGCAACCCCTCTGGAAAACAGTATGGAGGTTCCTCAAACAGTTGAAATTAGAGCTACCGTTCGATCCAGCAATTGCACTACTGGGTATTTACCACAAAGATACAAATGTAGGGACCCGAAGGGGTACGTGTACCCCAATGTTTATAGCAGCAATGTCCACCATAGCCAAACTGTGGAAAGAGCCAAGATGCCCATCGACAGACGAATGGATAAAGAAGATGTGGTTTATATACACAATGGAATATTATGCAGCCATCAAAAGGAATGAGATCTTGCCATTTGCAACGACGTGGATGGAACTGGAGGGTGTTATGCTGAGTGAAATAAGTCAATCAGAGAAAGACATGTATCACATGACCTCACTGATATGAGGAATTCTTAATCTCAGGAAAGAAACTGAGTGTTACTGGAGTGGTTGGGGGTGGGAGGGATGGGGTGGTTGGGTGATAGATATTGGGGAGGGTATGTGCTACGGTGAGCGCTGTGAATTGTGCAAGACTGTTGAATCACAGATCTGTACTTCTGAAACAAATAATGCAACATATTTTAAGAAAAAAGAAAAAGAAGAAGATAACAGGAGAGGAAGAAAAGGGGAGTATGTCAGAGGGGGAGAGGAACCATGAGAGATGATGGACTCTGAAAAACAAACTGAGGGTTCTAGAGGGGAGGGGGGTAGGGGGATGGGTTAGCCTGGTGATGGGCATTGAGGAGGGCACGTTCTGCATGGAGCACTGGGTGTTATGAACAAACAATGAATCATGGAACACTGCACCAAAAACTAATGATGTAATATATGGTGATTAACATAACAATAAAAAAAAATCAAGCAAAAAGAACTGTCTTAGAAATCAAATTGGGCTAAACATTTATTTGCATTTTAGCTGTCAAAGGTGAGGAGAATACTTCTTCAAGATGTTTTCTGGTCTCAACCTCATGTTTCTTTTCCACATAAATACCCATACCCTACTCTATCTTCCTTTAAAAAAAAACAACAGAACTTTATTTTTTACAGTTCAGGAGTCTGGGAAATCTAAGATCAAGGCACAAGTAGATTCCGTGTCGGGAGGGCCTGCTCCCAGCTCAGCGATGGCAGCTTCACATTGTCTCCTCACATGGCGAAAGGGGAGAAAGAGATCTCTAGGGTCTCTTTTAGAAGGAAACAAATTCTGCTCATGAGGGTTCCACTTTCATGATCTAATCACTTCTCAAAGGCCCCACCTCCTAAGATCATCAAACTGGGGGTTAGGTTTCAACATAGGAATTCTGGGGGGACACAAACATTCAGTCTATAGCATTGCCATAGACACTATCATATCAATTTCTGAAAGAGCTTCTTGTCCTTTATGAAAAGAAAAGAAAATCTTGAGGGGCACTGGGTGGCTCAGTTGTTAAGCGTCTACCTTCAGCTCAGGTCGTGGTCCCAGGGTCCTGGGATCGAGCCCCGCATCGGGCTCCCTGCTTGGCGGGAAGCCTACTTCTCCCTCTCCCACTCCCCCTGCTTGTGTTCTCTCTCTCGCTGTGTCTCTCTCTGTCAAATAAATAAATAAAATCTTAAAAAAAAAAAAAAAAAAAAAGGGGATTGCTACTATTTAGTTCCAACTGAGTGTTCCCATGTTAGGCAGCTATCCCATGGTTGAGAGATTTTTTATTTTTTTCTAAGGGAAGTCAGAAATCATACTTTTATAAGAAATATCTAAATCTGAATTTGTAAATACTGGCATTTAATTAAATTTTTAACTGTACAAGCACAGAAGAACCCACCAATATGCCAGATCCAGAAGTTGGCTGCTATTTTGAGGCTTTTACTATTATGGAAGGGGGTATACAACAATAAGTTTTGATGAGGATATGAGATAGAAAGAGATTTGGATCATCTAATTTTGTTCAGGAGAAGAGAGCCAAGGTCTTGACCTATATACCAAATCAATCATTGTTTGGTTTTCCTCAATAAAAATAATAAATTCTCAATACATGTATAAGGCCAGTTACTGTTCTAAAAGTGTTACACATACTAATACTTAAAACTATCCTGAGAGATGGGTACTATTTTGATCTCTTTTTACTGATGAAGAAACAGAAAACCAGGTAAACTAAGGGTGTGCCCAGGATCTCACTTCTAGGAAGAGACAGAAAAAGGCTGGAGGGAGTGTACTATGAGGCAGAAGAACACTGTAAGAGGAAAGAGATAACACTGATGAGGCACCAGGTAGTTTTGCCTGGGAACTGCCTTACACAGCATCCACTGATGATTACTAGTCCCAGAGAACCATTTCTAAGAATTTCAAAACATCACATAATGGGCCTGTCCTAGCTTTAATAGTAAATAGGCCAGCTTGTTCTGCAAATTCTTATACATATTGTCATCTTTCTTCCCTCATCTTCATGCTCTCCACACTAGCCCATCTGTTCCAACACCCCCTCCCCATACAAGGGTGTTACTCCATCCCCAAGGAGCACAGCCACCAACACTGAAGCAGAAGAATGCAATGACATAATGGTGATTGTTTTTTTTTTTTTAAGTCAAATTTATACATAAAATGCATTACCAGCAAGAACTCTGTCAGGTCACAGCTGTTTCACAGTGAGTCATCCATCAATCTAAGGACTATCCCACATGGACCAAAGCAATGAAATCCCACGCACCAGGGAATAAATAAATTTATGCTAACTCAAGAATGTCTTCTACCAAATATTAGCAGGAAACTTTTACACTAGTTGGTTGAAGAGAATGCAGCATTGCTGCATCAATACACTATAAGTATTTTTAAATGAAACTCTAAGAATATGAGAATTTTGAAAATGAATGATTACCTCTAAAGTGAGTACTGTATTCTACCAGAGCTTTGGAAAATTAAACACTTTCTTTTACCAAACAAGAAAAAAAATAAAAAAAATAGACAATGTTACATAGTAACATTTGAATTTGATCCAAAACTTCTGACATTCCCATAATATATCCTCCAATTGCCTGTCATAGAGCCTGAAATTTCTATTCTATTGGGATAAGACAAAATGCCCATGAAATAGTAATAAATGGTCATGATATATATATATATGCACAGATTGACTTATTCTCTTGCAAAAATGAATGGAGAGCTTGGGTAGTCTAGGCATTGGACATATTGCCAAAAGGAGAAAGGACATCACCAAAAGAGAAAGAAGATGCCAAATAAAACTTCTCCTCTCTGATAAATTTGACCAGGCTAGTCATGCTGCTCTATTTTCTTGGAAAACCAAATAAGAAATGCAAAAATGGAGGGGAAAAAAAAAAAGAAAAGGCAGTGATTAAAACCAAATCAAACCAGAAGAACCAAACAAACAAAAAAATAGAACAAAACTCAAAACATCAAGGGCCAGTATGTATTTTAATTGCTTGACTTAGAATGCACATGCTACCAATTTCTCTTGTAAGGTAGCTGTATAGATAGACTTTGTCCTTGACTTTGAAGCCAGGAAGCTTATTTGAAAGTTTTCAGAAAATGAGTACTTATTTCTCTATTACCTTCCTGTATTTTCTCTATCAACAAGTACTGATTAAAGTTCTTCTTGAATTCATCCCAGAATGTAGGTCCACTATCTTCTCTGGCACCCTTTATGTTGTTAAATGATTCTCTTTAAAAGGTAGTCCTAGTCTCATAACTTCTTCTTATTAATTCTGAAGCCACAGAGAATAAATGATTGGAAAGGTTACTAATGCTCTTGGCCTCACTGGTCAGAAAGGTGACTCACAACAGTGGCAACCTATGGACCTTCCTATTCATCCAGCACAATGTTTATGTTTAATAACCTCAAGCAGTGCTTTATAGTAGAAATGTAATGTGAGCCACATACATAATTTAGAATTTTCTGGTAGTCACATTAAAAAATAAAATATAACTATTATTAATATTTTAAATGTTAATTTTACATGAAATACTTTATAACTAAAAATATTTTAGCTACTTTATTTCTATGTGTTTTATTTAAGCCAATTTATCCAAACCATTATTATTTCAACAGGTAGTTAATATAAAAATTTATCAAGTTAATATTTTGTCTTCCTTTTTCATACTAAGTCTTCAAATCTAGTTTGTGTTTTACACTTAACAGCTTATTTCAATTGTATGCTACATTTTCAATGGCTAAAATGAAGTGCAGTCCCATGAAAGCAATGAAGTTGTGCTTAATGGAAAAGTATTTTTAAATAACATTTTTAAATGCAAATTAATTACAATTAAATAAATAGAAAATTAAGTTCCTTGGTTGCTCTAAACATATTATAAGTTTTCAATAGATACTTGCTGGCTACCATAATGGATAGCACAAATCTAAAGGATTGAGTCATTGAAGGATTAACATAAGGTAAATATATTAGCATCTCCCAGTAGCCTTAAAGAAAACCATTGAAGGGAAAATTATAATTCAAATCCAAATCATAACCAAAATGAAGCACTTCTGTGGAAGAAAATATCTGTCAAGACAAAAATCCTTCTATATGTCCAAGCTGACATATAGAATGAAGACTACACCAGCTTTTGATTTAGACTATATGAGAATGTTAATTCCTCCATTCATCATCTGGAGTGTCAATACTGGTAATGGAAAATCTTTGATCTTGAAAACCAAACTAGAGCTACATGTTCTACATCTGACACTGGATTAAAATCAAGAGAAATTTATCTATAAATGATAATAAAAACATCAATGATATTTATCATTAAAACATATGGATAGAACAAGTTATAGTATCATTTATAATGCCCAAATATTTGTTATTCATATAAATAATTTACTTAAAATGTTTGAGGATAGCCATGTATATAGAGCACTGATTCAGTGACTTAATAATATTGATTCTTCTACTACATGGAGAGATAAATATACAAGTTTGTGTTCAGTTAAAGGGTATAAAGGTCTTTCTTGGAGCCACTGTACACTGAGTCCAGTTAGTCCTTCCATACAGAATTACAAATAAAAAATCATGGTTTGACCAGAGAAAAGATAAAATTTATGACTTAAGTATTTTCGCAGAACACATCAACTTAAATGTTTTGGAAAATACATCCTCTATTATTTTAACTCAGATATTTCTTTCCCCTCTATATACAAACCTCCAATACCTGCTTACCCATCCACATTTTCAGCTGATGGCATTGTTTCTAACTTAACTGAAGAAACTGAAGCAATATGAAAAATTTTCAATAGCTCTGACCACTGTATCTACTCATTGACTTGCATTTGTACCCTCTTACTCTATGTGAACAAACTGTGCTCTTAATGAATGCTGACTTTTTCACTTTTACATTATATTCCATCTTCCCTCACCTACTCTCCAGCAATTTCTTCACTTTTTTACTATTAATTTTCTTCTTAATAGTAATAAAGTTTCATTAACCTATATACAATAATCTCCCATCTGAAAAGAAAAGCTGTCTTGACACAAACACCCCTATAGCTACTTCCCTATTTCACTGCTTCCTTTTATCAAAACCCCCCAAAAAGTTCTCTAGCCTCACTATCTGCCAAGTTCTCTCCTATTCTCTCCTACTCTCTCAAACGCAACTAAATGAATTTCACCCCATCACTTCCCTGAAACTAGTCTTTCTTGTCACTGACCTCTATATTGATAAAAGTAATGATCAGTCTCAGTTAATCTTTCTTAGACTATTTCTCTTTTCTAAAACATTTCTTCTTTCAGGAAAACCCCAATCTCCTGGTTTTCCTTTTATCTCAAAAATTCCTTTACTGATTTATCTACTTTTCCTCACACTCTGAACAAAGGCACACAATAGGATTGAATCAATGGAATTCTTTTTTTATTATGTTATGTTAATCACCATACATTACATCATTAGTTTTTGATGTAGTGTTCCATGATTCATTGTTTGCGTATAACACCCAGTGCTCCACACAGAACATGCCCTCTTTAATACCCATCACCAGGCTAACCCATCCTCCCACCCCCCTACCCTCTAGAACCCTCAGTTTGTTTCTCAGAGTCCATCGTCTCTCATGGTTTGTCTCCCCCTCCAATTTTCCCCCTTCATTTTTCCCTTCCTACTATCTTCTTTTTTTAAACATATAATGTATTATTTGTTTCAAAGGTACAGGTCTGTGATTCAACAGTCTTACACAATTCACAGCGCTCACCATAGGACACACCCACCCCAATGTCCATCACCCAGCCACCCCATCCCTCCCACCTCCCACCACTCCAGCAACCCTCAGTTTGTTTCCTGAGATTAAGAATTCCTCATATCAGTGAGGACATATGATACATGTCTTTCTCTGATTGACTTATTTTGCTCAGCATAATACCCTCTAGTTCTATCCACATCGTTGCAAATGGCAAGATTTCATTCCTTTTGATGGCTGCATAATATTCCATTGTAGATCAATGGAATTCTAATTGAACATTAGGATTCAGTCCTTAGAACTATTTTACAATTACTTGCATGATTTCATTTAGTTTCAATGCCTTGAATATTATTTTTTTGTGGGCAACACTTTCCTTTATAGTTCCAGCCTGGAAGTTTTTCCTAGATCTAGGTTCATACATCCAACTGACAGGATGGCTTCTCTGCTTGGATATTTTATAGGCATCTTAACTTAAAACCAGACTCCTTGTCTTTCTCCCTGAGGTGTTTCCCATGTTATTAATGACTAATCATTCTTCTATCTGTTCAGGTCAGTGACTTCAGAGTAATCCCTCACTCCCCTTTCTCTACTGCCCCATATCCAAGTTATTGCTTTATTTTGCATTTATTTGATTATTAAAGAGGGGACTATGTTTCCAAATATATATTCTTTGATCCATTTTCCTTTTGGAGTATTGCTCCTTTAGTTATTCTTTATTGGAATGTAATACCAGTTCTTTTTGTCCAGAATAAAAATTGCTTTATTGCATTTTTCTAGGGTTTATAAACAGAATAGTGTCATGGTTTTAAAAAGATGAATAATGCATATAGAGCAAACTGAATATGATCTCAAATCCCACCACCCTGAGAAAAACATTAATTTTTCAGTGATCATCTTTTTTTATGTCTCTTTTTTAAGATTTTATTTATTTATTTGTCAGAGAGAGAGAACAAGCAGGGGGAATGGTGGAGGGAGAAGTAGGCTCCCTGCTGAGCAAGGAGCCCGATTTGGGACTCCATCCCAGGATACTGAGATCATGACCTGAGCTGAACGCAGCCGCTTAACTGACTGAGCCACCCAGGTGCCCCCTTTTTTTATATCTCTTGATTAATATAAATATAAATTTAATAATATGACTATAGTACATCTGCAAGTTTTTTGTTTTATTTTATTAATATGCTTCTAGTGGCCACATTTACCTAAAGCAGTTTCTTCTTTTACTTTCCCTTTTCTTATTCCTTTCCCCACATTATCTCCTCCTGAAAGACTCACCCCATCTCCCACTACAGGTATCCAGTATGAACAAGCCATTGAGTATTCTTACATAACTCTCTCGGCCAACATAATTAAGGCTCACTAAGGCTATATAATCTCTATCTCTTTCTCTCCTCCACTCCCCCCCCCACACAGATATTTAGTAATAATTGATTTTGTCAAATATACAAAACAAGAAGGTATATTCAGAGATGTTCTCTGTCTCATTTTCCCTCCACCCCACTTAAGCAACAAGTTTTGTTCACCTTTCACCTCATCCCCTTCCCTTTTAAACTATAAACAAATATATTAATGTACTGCTACTTCCTTCCTTTTTCTCTTAGATGAATGGTAGTATATTGTACATGCTTTTCTCCAACTTGCATTTTTTTTTCACCTAAAAAAGCTGTTCTGGACACTACTCTGTAGTATGTAGTGTGTAAAGACCTACCTCCTTTCTTTTTAAAGGAGTGTAAAACTCCATTGTGTGGATGTATTTTAATTCATTCAACCATGTCTTTGTTGACGTACTTTTGGCAGTAATTGGCTTTGTTCATATGTCTTTTAATATTTGTATAGCATATCATTCTGGTGGCTTCTTGGCAATGGGATTGGTAGGTCAATAGGTAAACTCATATATAATTTTCTATATGTTACATATCACATTTCTACAAACAACATATGAGAAAACTTATTTTAATATATTTTTGCCAAGTATTGTTTTGTAAAACATACCAAATACCTCAGTGTAGTGTCAATTATTCTTACAAGTTTCAGTGAACTCACTTTAATATGTTCAAGGCCCATTTGTATTTTTTTTCTAATGAACTGTCAGTTGCCTATTTTTCTATCAGGATGTTTTCCTTATTTTCTTGCCCTCTGATTCCTCTTTCATAGTTATAAATATCACTGGCTTCTTGGCCCTCTCAGTGGCTGGACTCCATCCAGTTATACCTTATAGTTTTGGGGATTTGTCATCTAATTTGTAAACTTTTTATTTTGATTTAACTTCAGATTTATGGAGAAGTTGCCAAAATAGCACAAGGAATTCCCATATACTTTTACCTAGATCATCATTCGGTATATTTTGCCCCATATACTTGCTCTCTCTCTCTTTCTCCATATATATAATACACACAAACACAAATGCACACAACTTCAGTATATATTTCTTGAGAACGAGGACATTCTTCTGTATAGCTACAATTATAAAAAATTAGAAAATGTAATGTTGGCATAATGCTATTATCTAATCCACAGTTCATATTTAAATTTTGTTAACTGTCCTAATATCTACTACTTCTTTTTTCCCATTACAGAATCCAGTCCAGAATCATGCATGGCAGCTACATGTCATGTCTCTTTAGTCTCACTTAATCTTGTACAGCCTTTCAGTCTTTCTTTGTTTTTCTTGATCTTAACATTTTTTGAAGAGTATAGGCCAGTTATTTTGTACAATGTCTGTCTATTTAATGTATCTGACATTTCCTTGTTAGATTCATCTCATGCATTTTTAGCAAGAATACCACAGAAAATATGCATCCTTAGCATCAGGAGAAATATGAAGTTGGTTTGCTCTAATATTGAAGTTGTTACCCTACATATTTAAGAAGTATAAACTAGGTTTCTTCACTGTAAGGTTACTTCCCCCCTATGTAATTAGTAAGTTATTTTGAGGGATATATATTATATAAATATCCTATTTCTCACCAAGCTTTCACCCACTAGTTTTAGTAACCACTGATGATTTTCTAATTGACTTATTTTATATTTATTAGTCATCACTCTGTTAAAGAGCTTTCTTTTATCACCCCTTTATTTACTTATTTGTATTATTTATATTAGCATAGACAAATGGATTCTTAATCATTTGTATCATTATTTCAATTTATCCTTAAATGTTCCCAGATTTGTCCAAAGGGAGACATTTAAGCTGGCTTCTTTGCCTTTGATTATATCCCCATTATTCTTTTAACATTTTTTCACCTTCTAACACAATCAGATGTTCCAGATTCATCTTGTATCCTCCATGATCCAAACCTGGAATCACTTATTTTCCTCCAGAGTTCCTTCTAGTGACAAAAGAGACCTACCTGCTTAGGCAAGGGCTGCAGAGACATTCTTGAGCACCTTGGCAGGGACTGTGGGTATTTTGCAAATAGGTTCCATCTGAGCTTTAACCTTCTGAGAACTCCTATGGGAGAGTAAAAAGAAAAAGTGAAGATAGGTTTCTTGGGGAAATGGTCCCAACTGGGAAATGGTGCTGGCTCTCTTAATTTTTTAGAAACTCCAGAAAATTTGCTGGATTTTTATTGTCATAATTTTATAATTCTTACTTTTATTTTAATTATTTTTATATTTGCATCTCTCATTTTGTGATTTGCTTTTAGAGTTTTAAAAATATAATTCTGTTGGGGTGCCTGGGTGGCTCAGTAGGTTAAGCATCCAACTTTTGATTTTGGCTCTGCTCAGCAGGGAGTCTGTTTGAGTTTCTGTCCTCGCCCTCGTCCTCTGCCCCTCCCCCCTCATGCTCTCCCTCTCTCTCTCTCAAATAAATAAGTAAGTCTCAAAAAATAATAATTCTTTTTTTCTATTTTTTCCTATATATTTGTTATTCAATTCTTCTCTTTTTGTTTTTGGCCATTTTTGTGGACTGGGTTATATTAAGCCACCCCCTCACCAAGAACAACTGCTAAAACTGTGTAAACCACTTAAAAAATCTGTTTGAAGACACTAGAAAAATTAAGAAACCAGCAAGGACCAGAGAATTAAATGTTCCAGACAGGAAAAACATGTAGCTAAAAGAATTCAATATTCTATCCCTTGCAGCATTTTCCAATCTATAAAACATAGCTGAGAGATGGAGAAGTTGAGCAGAAAATAGTAGCTAAGAGGATGAAAGCTGAAGAGAGCTTTCAGAAATCTCATGACACTACAAGAACAAAAATTAGAGATTAGAAATCACAAGGAGGAGGGACAATGGTAAACAGCTCAGGATTCCACTGGCACCACTGGAAATTTGCATCTAAGAGAGAGCAAGGGCAAATTAGAAATAAAACAGCCCTCACAAATATTGAAATTTTTGTTTGAATTAGGTCAATTCCCCATTGATTTAGGAGTATCAACTCCTTTATTAACTTTCTGCCAACAAAAAGGAAATCTTATGTGGAGAATTATAACGTAATCAGAATCTCAAATTATCTTTACAAGAATTAGTAATCAATGTTTTTCATTCTAGCAAACAATTTTGGCATACTAGACAACAAGACCAAATGACCAAAACAAACAAAAGAAGCATAATGTAAAAATAAACTGATTCGGACATTGGATTTAATTAGATACCAAATATAACAACAGTGGTATATTGAAAGAATACATTTGATAAATTATTGAAAAAGATTTCAGCTGAGAACTGACTGGAATATCTGAAATAAAATCAAATGGAAAATTTAGAAATATAAAAATAAGATAACTAAAATTAATGCTCAGTGGATTTGACAGAGGATGACCCAAAGAAATGGATTAATATAAGAAAATAAATATCCACATTGGAATACAAAAAGATAAAAATTTGGAACATAGAGAAAAGAGAACAAGAGAAAGAGGAGATGTGGTGTTACCAGAGCCTAGAACCTCAGGATATCCCATGGGAGCTGGAATCACAGTGAAGACTACCTGTTGAGAGCAGGCACATAAGTGGGGAAGGGAGGTCCAAGCAGGATCAGGAGTCAGGGATGACCTACAGGCACTACAAAGATGCCATACTGAGCAGACCTGTGGTGGCTTCTATTTATCTTCCACCATCCAATATTTCACATTTCCAACACAGAAGCAAGTGTGCAGCGGAGCATAGGAAATGGAGCTCTCTATGTTATAGAGTGTGTATGTGAGGGTGAATGAATAGGAAAGCAAATTATCAGTTAATCTGCACAGATGCCAACTTTTCAAGTTTCCAGTGATGAAGCTAATTCCCCTGCTCCTATTTTCGTACTTATCTTTGACCACTTTAATAGGGAGCTGAGAAAAATAGAATTTAGTGCCTGTGATCAGGATGATGCTTTATCCAGATTACTCAGATAGAGGCTATTTTGAAAAAAAATATATTAAAAAAAAGAAAAAATATATTGAGATTAGTCCAAAAACTACCATTGAAACAAACATTTTAATGGAGCTAATGAATTAAAGCACTCTTTTGACTATCTTGGTACCAATGAGTGACATCTTTCTTCAGCAAAAATATGCATAATAGTTTGTGTTCCTAGATACAATATAAGTTCAGGCACATCTTTCCTCACCAAAAGAAGTTACACTTATATTTGCTCTTGGTTTTTACTTTGTGGAATACAATGCCTATGAATACCTGGCTTCTCATAGGAAAATGGGTCACTGCATTCTAAAAGGATGTCTTCAAATATTTATTTTGCAAATTATGTATCATCCTCTTTAGTACCAATTATTAAATTTCAGGTACAAACTAAAATGGCATTCAGAAGTATTTGGCTTGAAATAATTTGGAGAAATGATTTTAAGTGAAATAGCTTTTCAGGCAGTAAAATTGGAACAAGTTTGGGAATTAACTATTTTTTTCAAGTAATAAACTCTAAAATAAACTGGTAATCAAAAATCATGCTCTTTCTGATTTTTGTATAACTGTGACGAGTTGTTAGCAGGTAAAAAGGTGAGAATGTTCTCCTTGAATAGGACCAACACTGTAAGAAAATATAACATTGAGTAAAGGGTAATTATGTTCTTATATTTTCAAATTTATTCAATCATAAGTCCTTCCATGAAAGAAGTAGAAATAATATTATGAGATTTTTGGTAAGAATTTCTTTGTATAATAGAATTATTATATAATCAAATAGTTATTACAGAACAGAACAGAATAATAATTTCATTGTATAATAAGTAGAAAGAAGAGGAATTAAAATTATATTTCTTTTTTTTATTTTAATTCCAGTAGAGTTAACATACAGTGATATATTAATTTTAGGTGTACAACATAGTGATTGAACAATTCTATACATTACTCAGTACTCATCAAGGTAACTATTCTTAATCCTGTTCACCTATTTTACCCACTCCCACACCCACCTCCCTCTGGTAACCATCAGTTTGTTCTCTATAGTTGAGTCTATTTCTTGGCTCTATTTTTGTTTGTAAAATCATATGGTATTTATTTCTCTCTGACTTATTTCGCTTAGCATTATACTCTCTAGATCCATACATGTTGTTGCAAATGGCAAGATTTCATTCTTTTCATAGCTGTGTAATATTCCATTCCATATATATATATGGATTCCATTCCATACACACACACACACACACACACACACACACACACACACACACACACACAGCTTCTTTATCCATTCATCTATTCATGGACCCTTGGGCTGCTTCCATAATTTGTCTATTATAAATAATGCTGTAATAAACATAGGGGTGCATATATCCTTTCAAATTAGTGTTTCCTCCCCTTTTTTAAATTTAGATTTTACTTACTTAACATACAGTGCAATATTGGTTTCTGGAGTAGAATTCAGTGATTCATCACTTACAACACCCAGTGCTTATCACAAGTGTCCTCTTTAATACCCATCACCCATCTAGCCCATCTCCCACCTACCTCCCTCCATTAACCCTCAGACTGAGGGTCTCATATGGCTTGATGTTAAGAATCTTTTATGACTTGTTTTCCTCTCTCCTTTATTATTTCCCCCTTCCCATATGTTCATCTGTTTTCTTTTTTAAATTCCACATATGAGTGAGATCATATGGTATTTGTCTTTCTTTGACTGACTTATTTCACTTAGCATAATACACTCTAGCTCCATCCACATTGTTGCAAATGACAAGATTTCATTCATTTTTATGGCTGAGTATATATATATGACATCTTCTTTATCCATTCATCAGTCGATGGGCCTTTGGGCTCTCTTCATAGTTTGGCTATTGATACTGCTGCTATAAACACTGGGGTGCACATACCCTTTAAAATCTGTATTTTTGTATTCTTTGGGTGGGTAAATAGTAGTGCAATTGCTGGGTCATAGGGTAGTTCCATTTTTAACTTTTTGGGGGAATATCCAAACTATTCTCCAGAGTGGCTGGACAAGTTTGTATTCCCACCAACAGTGCAAGTCTCCTTTCTCTGCATCCTCACCAACACCTGTTGCTTCTTGTATTGTTAATTTTAGCCATTCTGACAGGTGTGAGCTGGTATCTCATCATGGTCTTGATTTGTATTTCCTTGATGATGAATGGTGTTGAGCATCTTTTCATGTGTCTGTAAGCCATCCAGATGTATTCTTTGGAAAAGTGTCTATTTATGTCTTCTGCCCATTTCTTAACTGGCTTATTTGTTTTTTGGGTGTTAAATTTGATAAGTTTTTTTATAAATTTTGTCAATAGATGCAGAAAAGGCATTTGACAAAATACAGCATCCTTTCCTGGTAAAAATCCTCAACAAAGTAGGGATAGATGGAACATACCTCAACATCACAAAGGCCATATATGAAAGGCCTACAGCTAACACCATCTCATCCTCAATGGGGAAAACAGAGCCTTTCTCCTACGGTCAGGAACAAGACAAGGATGTCCACTCTCACCACTACTATTTAACATAGTACTGGAAGTCAGCCTCAGTAATCAGACAACAAAAAAGAAATAAAAGTCATCCAAATTGGCAAGGAAGAAGTCATACTTTCACTATTTGCAGAGGGCATGATACTCTATGTATAAAACACAAAAGACTCAACCAAATAATTACTAGAAATAATACGCGAATTAAGCAAAGTTGCAGGATATAAAATCAATATGCAGAAATCTGTTGCATTTCTATACAGCAATAACAAAGCAGCAGAAAAAAAAATCAAGGAATCAATCCCATTTGCAACTGCACCAAAAGCAATAAGATACCTAAGAATAAACCTAAGTGAAAAGGTAAAAGATCTGTACTCTAAGAAGTATAGAGCACTTACTTATGAAAGAAATTAAAAAGGACACAAAGAAATGGAAAAGTATTCCATGCTCATGGATTAGAAGAACAAACATTGTTAAAATGTCTATTCTACAAAGCAATCTACACATTTAATGCAATCCTATCAAAATACCACCAGCATTTTTCACAGAAGTAGAGCAAACAATCTTAAAATTTGTATGGAACCACAAAAGACCCTGAGTAGCCAAAGCAATCTTGAAAACGAACAAAACTGGAGGCATCATGATTCCAGATTTCAAGCTATACTACAAAGCTGTATGGTACTGGTACAAAAATATACACATAGATCAATGGAACAGAATAAGAGAGGCCAGAAATAAACTCATAGTTATATGATCAATTAATCTTCGACAAAAGAGACAAGAATATACAATGGGAAAAAGACAGTCTCTTCAATAAATGGTACTGGGAAAATTGGGCATCAGTATGCAAAAGAATAAAACTTGGCCCACTTTCTTACACCATACACAAAAATAAACTCAAAATGGATTAAAGACCTAAATGTGGGACCTGAAACCATAAAAACCCTAGAGGAGAACACAAGCAGTAATTTCTGTGACATTGGATGTAACATTTTTCTGGATATGTCTATTGAGGCAATCAAAACAAAAGCAAAAACAAATTATTGGGACTACATCTAAATAAAAAGCTTCTGCACAGCAAAGGAAACAATCAACGAAGTTAAAAGACAACCTACTGAATTGGAGAAGATATTTGCAAATGACATATCCAAAAGAGGGTTAGTATCTAAAATATATAAAGAACTTATACAACTCAAAAAAACAAAAAAACAAACAACCCAATTAAAAATGGGCAAAAGTCATGAACAGATATTTTCCCAAAGAAGACATACAGATGGTCAACAGACATGTGAAAGGATGTTCAACATCATTCACCATGAGGGAAATGCACATCAAAACCACAATGAGATATCACTTCACACCTGTCAGAATGATTAAAATCAAAAACACAAGAAACAAGTGTTGGTGAGGATGTGGAGAAAAAGGAATCCTTGTGCACTGTTAGTGAGAACACAAACTGTTGCAGCCACTGTGGAAACACAGTATGGAGGTTCCTCAAAAAATTAAAAACAGAATTACTAATGATCCAGTAATTTCACTACTGGGTACTTACACAAAGAATACAAAAGCATGAATTCAATACTAACCCTTTTTTAAACAAAGATTTTATTTATTTGTTGGAGAGCAGGAACACAAGCAAGGGGAGTGAGAGAGGGAGAAGCAGGCTTTCTGATGAGCTGGGAGCCCGATGCGGGACCAGTCCCAGGATCCTGGGATCATGACCTGAGCTGAAGGCAGATGCTTAATGACAGCCACCCAGGCATCCTGATACTAACCCTTAATCAGGTTGATGAAGTCCCAATTGTTCATTTTTGCTTTTGTTTCTCTTGCTCCAGTGATGTGTGTAATAAGAAGTTGCTATGGCCGAGGTCAAAAAGATTTCTGCCTGTGTTCTCCTCTAGGATTTTGATGGTTTCCTGACTCACATTTAGGTCTGTAATCCATTTTAAATTTATTTTTGTGTATGGTGTCCAGTTTCATTCTTCTGGATGTTGCTGTTCACTTTTCCCAACACCATTTGGGATCGAGTCCCACATCTGGCTCTCTGCTCAGCGGAGAGCCTGCTTCTCCCTCTGCCTCTGCACCTCCCCCTGCTCATGCTCTCTCTCTCTCTCTCTCTATCTCTATCTCTCTGTCTCAAATGAAAAAAAAAAAATGTTTGTTCTCCCAATCCTTGAGCATGGATTGTCTTTCCATTTCTTTGTGTCATCTTCAATTTCTTTCATCAATGTCTTATAGTTTTCAGAGTACAGGTCTTTCATCTCCTTGGTTAAGTTTATACATATGTATTTTATTATTTTGTGTGTAATTGTAAATGGGACTATTTTCTTAATTTCTCTTTCTGCTGCCTCATTATTAGTGTATAGAAATGCAATGTGGGTTCCTGGGTGGCTCAGTTGGTTAAGTGTCTGGCTTTGACTCAGGTCATGATCCTAGGGTCCTGGGATTGAGCCCCATGTTGGACTCCCTGCTCAGCGGGGAGTCTGCTTCTCTCTTTCCTTGTGCCCCTCCCCATAGCTCATGCTCTCTCACTATCTCTTTCCCTCAAATAAATAAATAAAATCTTTAATAAAAAAAGAAATGCAATGGATTTCTGTATATTGATTTTGTATTCTACTGAATTCATTTGTCAGTTCTAGTAGTTTTTTAGTAGAATCTTTAGGGTTTTCTATACATAGTATCATCATCTGCAAATAGTGAAAGTTTTACTTCTTTACCAATTTGGATGTCTTTTATTCCTTTTTCTTTTCTGACTGCTGTAGCAAGGAGTTCCAGTACTATGTTGAATAAAAGTGGTAAGAGTGGACCTCCTTATCTGGTTCTTGACCTTAGGGGAAAAACTCTCAATTTTTCACCATTGAGCATGATGTTAGTTGTGGGTTTTTCATATAAGGCCTTTATTATTTTGAGGTAAGTGCCCTTTAATCTACTTTGTTGAGGGCTTTTATCATAAATGGATATTATCCTTCTCAAATCTTTTTTTTCTGCATCTATTGAAATGATCATATGACTTTTATTGATGTTGTTGATGTGATGTATCACACTGAATGATTTGTGAATATTGAACCAAGCTTGCATCCTGGGAATAAATCCCATTTGTTCACAGTAAATAATTTTTAAATGTATTGTTGGATTTGATTGCTAATATTTTATTGAGGATTTTTGCATCTATGTTCATCAAAGATGTTGGCCTGTAGACTTTTTTGTAATGTCTTTATCTGGTTTTGGTATCAGGGTAATGCTGGCCTTATAGAATGAATTTGAAACTTTCCTTCCTCTTCTATTTTTTGGAATAGTTTAAGAAGAATAGGTATTAACTCTTCTTCAAATATTTGGTCCCTTTAGTTTAATCCATTCTTTACTTCCCTCCCCACCCCCCATGTTTTAGATACACGGTATCATACCTTACATCTTTTCATTTGGTAAGTCTCTTGGCCAATCTTTATAAGATACACTGAATTTCACTGCTTCTGTGCAACCTACTTTTCTAACTCTTACTGACGATTTTTCCTTTCCACTCAAAGAGTCCCCTTTATCATTTCTGGTAGGGTTGGTTTAGTGTTCATGAATTCCTTTAACTTTTGTTTGCCTGGGAAACTCTTTATCTCCCCTTCTATTCTATCCTTGCTGGATAGAATATTCTTGGCTGCAGATTTTTGCCACCCAGCTCTTTGAATATGTCATGCCATTTTCTTCTGGCTTGCAATATTTCTGCTGAGAAAAATCAGCTGATAGCCTCATTGGGTTTCCCTTGTATGTAACTGTTTTCTTTTTTTCTCTTGCTGCTTTTAAAATTCTCTCTTTATCACTACTTTTTGTCACTTTAATTACTATGTGTCTTGGTGCAAACCTCCTTGGATTGATTTTGTTTGGGGCTTCTCTGTTTCCTTCCCCAGATTCAGGAAGTTTTCAGATATTATTTCTTCTTTTTCTTTTTCTTTCTCTTTCTCTTTTTCTTTCTCTTCCCCTTCTTAGATCCCTATAATGCAAATGTTATTATGCTTGGTGGTGAGTTCTCTAAGTCTATTTTCATATTTTTTTCTCACCTGCTCAGCTTTATTGCTTTTCATTACTCTGTTCTTTAGGTCACTAATCATTCTTCTGATTCATCTAGTCTACTCTTTATTCCATGTAGTGTATTTTTAATTTTACTCATTGAGTTCTTCATCTCTGATTCTTTTTTATGTTTTCTTTCTCTTTGTAAAGGTTCTCACTGAGGTTCTTCACTCTTTCCTCAAGTCCAGTGAGTGTCATTATGATTATTACTTTAAATTCTGTCAGGCACATTACTTTTCTTGATTTTGCTTAGGTTACTGTGTTGTGATTTTTTTCCTGTTCTTTCATTTGGAACATATTCCTCTGTCTCCTCATTTTGTCTAACCCTCTGTCTGTTTCCGTGTGTTAATAAAGTCAGCTACATCTCCTTCTCTTGAAAGTAGTAGCCTAATGAAGAAGTCCTGTAGTGCCCTTCAGTGTAGTGTCCCCTGTTCACCTGGACCTAGTACTTCAGGGGTGTCCCCTATGTGTGTTGCATGCAGCCTGCTTTTCTGGTTGAGCCACATTTGCCTTCAGTCTGGTCAACTGAAATGGTTCTCTTTGCCTGTTGTGGGTGGTATTTCATTCCTGTGCTGTTAGTGGGCCAGTCTGTGGCTGCCTTGGACTTTTGTTGAGTCAGACCAGGCATTTGTCAGAAATGTGGTAGTACCAAACAGCAGGTTGCTTTCCCTCTTTTGTCCTCCAAGAAACTTTTATTGGTCAGTGGGATCTGCCATCAGACCAGCTGTCTGCCCCAGCCCACTGCTAAAGTCACAGTCTGACTGGTGTGTGTGGTTATCACTTTGGAGTGATGCTGGCCCCTGTTGGGGCTGCTTGCACACTGCCAGGCTTGTGGCACCACTTTGGATGGGTTCCAGCCAAGAGTGCATTGAAGGGGATGGATCTGCAGAAGCATGCAGGGACAGGGGGTGGGGGAGTAAGTGAGGTGTTGGCAAAGTTTGTACTAGTCTACTGTAGGAAAAAACCTGGAGCTGAGGCCTGGCTGGAGGGGGCGTGCTACAGGGGAACATGTAGGTGGGGCACACAGGTTAGTAAGTTAGGTCCAGTTTCAGCACTGCATCGTGTACTCAGCTTGGGAATGGGGGAAGGAAATGGCTCTGGCCAGCCCCTTTGTTCCTGGAGAAGTCTCCCAATGATCCCTGCTGCTCCAACATAGGGTCTGAGATTAATAAACAAATCTCCCTTCCCTATAGCCCATGGGATTTTCAAACTGCTGTTTCTATGCTGTATCTCCACTGGCCTGCTTGTTATGCTGTCTCCTTAAGGGTGAGGACTCAGTTTCCTCTCATCCCCCTACCCTTCTGGTTCTCTCAGAGCAGAGACTGCTGATTCTTAAAGTTCCAGGTTTTAAGTCTTGGAGGTTGTAAGAATTGGTGAAATTTGGCCCCTCTGGTTTTTAAAGCCAAATAATATGGGGATTTATCTTTCCCATGTGGGTTCACCAGTGTAGAGTCTGTTTCTCTCCACTCTCTGCACCTGTGGGATCTTTCCTTCCCAGGGACAGTCCCAAGGGTCCCCCCCATCACTCCCAACCATGTCTCTGCCCTTCTTACCCTTTTTGATGTGGCCTCTTCTCTACATTTAGTTGTAGAGTTTGTTCTTCCAGTCTTTGGGTTGTCTTCTGGGTTATTTACACCAATGTGAATGTTATCTAGTTGTATATGTGAGATGGGGTGAGCTTAGGATCCTCCTACTCCACCATCTTCCCTGGAAGTCTTCATAGCATATTTCTAATTCTGTTTAGATAGATAGATAAATAGAAATTCTATAAAGAAAATCACTAACTGTTGAAAGTAGTTACTCGTTAGTTACGTAGAAAAACATTTCCATATTCTCAAACTATTTTCTTTGTTATATTTCACAGTGAGCATGGATTAAATTTTAATTAGAAAAAATAACAGCTATCTAAAGATGAATCTATCATTCACAAAAATGTCTTTTCTTTGTTCTAAGGCAGGGGTTGGCAAATGACAAGCAGCAAGCCAAATCCTGCCTGTAGCCTGCTTTTGTTTTATGGCCCTTTATGGATAAATTTTGCCAAACCTTGCCCTAAAGAATAGAACCAATGAATCTGTATTTCATCAAGACCCTTTACTTTTCTCTAGTTATGAAGAAGAGCCTGGGGAAAATCATCAAGATACACTGCAAATTATTTAGAGTTCAGAAATTGCCTCAAGGTCATTTATTCTGGCTAGAGTTAACCTTTTTGAACAGCACATTATGCCATGAAGTTTATGTAGATTAATTGGATTCATTTATCAAAACATTATTATGCAGTATATTTTTATTCTACTTTTAGTGATACTCAAACCAAGGCATGGAGAGATCATACCCATAGCAAGAAGTAGAGCCAAAATTTAAGTGCAGCCAAACTATTCCAGGGCCACAGTACAGCCTTCCCCATTTGAGGGAAAATGAAATGGCATATATCTCCTAAATGGAATGGAAGTTGGCCTTGAAATCAGCCTTTACAAGGTGATTTTCTAATGAGCCATCACCAAACTTCTATCTCTAATTGGAAATAAAATGCAGCTAAAATCACCTCTATAGATCAAAACATCCATCTACAGGTTAGCTGCATTCTCTTGGTAGATTGACTTGGTAGCATACTCTGAGTTGACAGAATATACATAAAGATGAGATATTTTTTCACCCTGGAGATTTTCAATTTGAAGAAGTTCATAAATTATAAAGGCTCACAAATCAATATCATTAGAAGTATCCATTAATAATTCATGTCTGATTAATGATAATAGAGAAAAGAAATTAGCATGATATTGAGTGGCTACTGCATGCCTTTGCATGGAGATTTCATCACCTTTATTATAATCAAATGTAATAATAATGTGCCTTTAAAATCCTTTGCTTACTATTTCCATGCTCAACTTTTGAATTAAAAACATACTAGACTAATGCAAATCCACTGGGAGGTCTCACATTTCCTTGTAAAACCTTTTTTTTTTTAAGATCCCAGATCCCACCAAGATATGAGATGACTAAAATATACCCCAATATAGACAAACATTTTTTTAATACCAGACAAAAAAGACAGCATGAAACCATAGTATGTTACCATGTTACAAACTCCCAGCTTTCTGACACAACAGAAATAGAAAAGGGTTTTAATCATGTTTCCATAATTTGAATTTTTCTAATTTTATAACCCAACAATACTAAGTATAAAGTAAGCAACTAAGATGCTTTCATTTGAGTTATAGAGATTTCTTTTTATGAAGTGTTTATATGGTCCCAGTGAAAGTATTTAATGGGTTTTTTTCACATTTTATCTGGCTATATTGGTATCATAGACAAACTATATCCTGGTTATTCTTTAAGCATGCTAGATGATTCTTTTATGGGTAAGAGGTATAGTTTGGCATTAAAGCATAAAGTCATGAAAAAGAATTATCTGTCCCAAGGTTTAAGAAACATCTTTTTGAAGCATTGCTAATATAACATTTGTAACATACAACCATCTTCAAAAGTATCTAAGCAATAAAATTACCAAGACAGATACTTCCCTCTCTTATGGTAAATGTATATGGTGTTGTTATTTTCATACATTTTTAGTCATTTGAATGATGTAAAAACCAATAAGACAATATGCCAAATTTCTGTGGATAGCAAAAGAAGTTGCATTAAGAAATGTTTTTATCTAATCCAGTTCTAAGAAAGTTATAAATCTTGGTTCAAGGGCTTTCTTTGAGGATTATATCCACGGTCAGTTCTGCCCCGTAATCTAAAAATATTTAGGAGTAAAAAATCATTCAAAGATTTATGTAATTGTAAAATAACTCTTTGGTCCCCAAGCCAGTTTTTATAGGTAATAAGTGACCTCACAAGAATGAGTGCTCAGTATTTGTTTGCTTAATTACCTAAGACAAATGATAATTCTGACACCCACTAATGATATTTTCAAATGGTCAAAGACTTGTTATTATGGAATGTGAATGAATGGAGCAGATGTTGAGATTTCAAATGCATTTTACTCAGTTCTTAAAATCAATTTTTTATCCTAATCATAATCCATCTTACATTCTTATTAATTTTTACCTTAAGATACAAAAACACACATATACGCATACACATATCAGGGTGACTATTATTTCCTATTATATGCTCATTTAAATATTTGACTTTTTAAAGTATGTACATTTGATACTTTGTTAATATATAAATTAAAGAAAAATTAGCAGTCTTAGACACTGGTAATAAAATCCAGATCACAGGAAAAATTAAGACTAAGGAATGCAAGTTATTGTTTTGTTAAAGGTTTTATTTAGTCTACAAGGGATAATTAGTTACCAGACTGCTAGCTTCCTAAAACTCCTAGTTTTATAAAATATGAAATTTGCTTTTAATTCTTTAAAAGTTCAGAGAGCATCCTCTATATATGTTCAAGTTATTTCTCACCTCTTCAACTATTTCAATAAATTCTTATTGAATTCCTCCCTTGTGTAAAGCACTTGGGAGAATATGAAGATGAATAAGACATAGCCCATTTCCTTAAAATGCTTGGAGGACAGCAGGTGAGATGGAGTCACAAAAACCAAGCTACAGGAGAGAATGATATATATGTTGTACATCAAGGATCAGAAAAGTGAAATACCTATAGATGTCTAATGAAAACATAAATGTTGACTTAAGCAGGAGAAAAATAAGGAGGAGGAGTGGTAGCTGTGGTAGCTGTGGATGGACTAGTGCATCCATGCACTACATAAAACTTTTCAAAGACATTTATATAAACACTGTGCCAGCCAGACAAACATAACTAAAAATTATTATATTAAGCTACAGAACTGCAATGTTTTAGGAAGAGTGTGGGTGATTGTACTCTTACTGCCTTAAGACCCAAATAACTGGTGATGGGTATTAAAGAGGGCATGTACTAAATGGAGCACTGGGTGTTACACGCAAACAATGAATCATGGAACACTACATCAAAAACTAATGATGTAATGCATGGTGATTAATGTAACATAATAAAAAAAACACAAATAACTTGTATTTGAATTAGTCTTTATAGCATTTAGAAAAAGTGGCACATTATATGTGAATCATTATTTTTATAACAAAAGAGAAAATGTAAATTCAACTAATGTATGACATTTTTCTTTTCTTACAAGTTATTTTTATGGAAATTATTTATAACATTACTAAGATAAAAATAGACTTATTTATGGATTGATACATAGAGAATGGGATAATCAGTAACACTAATTTTACATACGATGTTTAAATTAAACCCTTGGTATATCCTTTACATGTTCCACACAACAATGCACAGTAATCTAAATCACTGGCAAGATTTATAATGTACCTGATATTTGCAGTCTCCACTACTCAAAATATTTTAGGGATTTTACTGATGCTTGCATGAAGTGCTATCCCCCACATTTAAATATGTATAATATTCGCCATATGGTAACTGAAATACAACAAAATTGAAAATATTTTCATTTTAAATTATATTAATTACTAAAATTGGAATTTCTTGAATATTTGATACAAAACAATGGGTCTACAGTAACATATTTCTTAATTTTTTAAAGCTTTTATTTATTTATTTATTTGAGAGAGAGTGCAGAATGCAGAGGGAGAGGGACAAGCAGACTCTGCACTGAGTGAGAACCCTGATGAGGGGCTGGATCTCACGACCCTGACATCATAACCTGAGCCAAAATCAAGAGTTGGATGCTTAACTGACTGAGCTACCCAGGTTCCCCTATTTTTTAAATTTTTAAATAGCTTGTTCAGACACTAAACTGAGTATACCATAAAGTTCTCAAAAACAGTATAACAATCTTAAAAACAAAGTAATTCCTCTAATAAGAAATTGGTGATATTTTCTAATACACCAATTATTTTAAAAATCTAATACTCTAATATTGTTGTCTGCAAGCAAATGCAAAGAAATAACCATTTTATCAAAATACTACTAACTTACTTTTTAGAACAGTTCATTCATTGTCATTCATTCAATATCATCTAACAATTCATTCAATGTATTTTCTGTCACTGTGTAAAATTATACAAGCATGCATGTACTCATGAATGCGTGCACACACTAAACTAAAACCCTTATAATTTCCTAAGTGATAAGAGCACTAGGAACATCTTTTGTTCTAATATGTGGTCTTTGATCTCAGTTTCTGACAGAGTTCCTAAATCCCTTGGAATTACCTGGGTCATAGTAGTGTCATTTGTTCTAATGAAGTGACTCTTGGTGGGCTCCTGAATGGGGGTGGTCAACAGAAAGATCAAGCCATAATTAGAAGCTTGGAATTTTCAATCCCAACTCTCATTCTCCAGTGAAGGAACAGGGAGTTAATGTTTGATCATGTCTATGTGATGAAGCCTCCTTAAAAATTCCAGAAGTATAGGGTTCAGAGAGCTTCCAGGTTGGTGAACATATCCATGTATGGAGAGAGTGATGTACTCTCACTAATCAGAAACCCCTATGCTCAGGACCCTCCCAGATCTCACCCTAGGTATCTCTTCATTTGGTTGTTCATCTGTATCTGTCATCATATACTTCATTAGATAATAAACTTGTAAATGCAAGTGTTTCCTTGAATTCTGTGAGCTGTTCTAGCAAATAATTTAATCCAAAGGGAAGGAGGTCATGGGAGCCCTGGATTTGTAGCCAAGTTGACAAAAGTTGTGAGTAACCTAAGGACCAATAGTAATTTCAATTGACATCTGAAATCAGGAGAAGGGGTCATTCTCATGGGACTGAGTCCTTAACCTGTAGGATCTGAGCTTATCTCCAGGTGTACAGTGTCAGAATTGAGTTAAATTGTAGGACACTCAGCAGATGTCACAGAGAACTGCATGGTGTTGAAGTGTTGTTAGTGTGGCAATAGTGTGAGAGTAAAGGAAAAACATGTAGGAAGAAGACTGAATTTTTCCTACTCACAATGCATATACAACTGACATTTCCCCCATTAATGTCCCTAAAAGAGTAAAGTCAGGTACTTTGAGCTCCATAGAGACAGCACCGGGGCAAGTGAGAGCCAAATGGGCACTGGGTGACTCTGCGCCTCACTGAGGAAAATAATTAAACACGGGCAAAGGAGATCCTAAGAAGCCGAGAGGCAAAATGTCATCATATGCATTCTTTGTGCAAACTTGCCGAGAGGAGCACAAGAAGAAGCACCCAGATGCTTCAGTCAACTTCTCAGAGTTTTCTAAGAAGTGCTCAGAAAGGTGGAAGACCATGTCTGCTAAAGAAAAAGGAAAATTTGAAGACATGGCAAAGGCAGACAAGGCCCGTTATGAAAGAGAAATGAAAACTTATATCCCCCCTAAAGGGGAAACAAAAAAGAAGTTGAAGGATCCCAATGCACCCAAGAGGCCTCCTTCGGCCTTTTCCTTGTTTTGGTCTGAGTATCGCCCAAAAATCAAAGGAGAACAGAGAACATCTTGGCCTATCCATTGGTGATGTTGCAAAGAAACTAGGCGAGATGTGGAATAACACTGCTGCAGATGACAAGCAGCCTTATAAAAAGAAGGCTGTTAAACTGAAGGAAAAATGTGAAAAGGATATTGCTGCATACCGAGCTAAAGGAAAGCCTGATGCGGCAAAAAAAAGGGAGTTGTCAAGGCTGAGAAGAGCAAGAAAAAGAAGGAAGAGGAGGAAGATGAGGAAGATGAAGAGGATGAGGAGGAGGAAGATGAAGAAGATGAAGAAGAAGAAGATGATGATGAATAAGTTGGTTCTAGCGCAGTTTTTTTTTCTTGTCTATAAAGCATTTAACCCCCCTGTACACAACTCACTCCTTTTAAAGAAAAAAATTGAAATATAAGGCTGTGTAAGATTTGTTTTTTAACTGTACAGTGTCTTTTTTTTTATAGTTAACACACTACCGAATGTGTCTTTAGATAGCCCTGTCCTGGTGGTATTTTCAATAGCCACTAACCTTGCCTGGTACAGTATGGCGGTTGTAAATTGGCATGGAAATTTAAAGCAGGTTCTTGTTGGTGCACAGCACAAATTAGTTATATATGGGGATGGTAGTTTTTCATCTTCAGTTGTCTCTGATGCAGCTTCTATGAAATAATTGTTCTGTTAACTAAATACCACTCTGTAATTGCAAGAAAAAAAAGAGAGTAAAGTCAGTTACTACAAAGAAAGACAGTCACTAAAAATTGGGGGGGGGGGATGTGTAACAGGGATTTTAGTTGACCTTGACACCTGAATGTGCAGATATGGAAGTAGACACAAAAAATGATGAAACTGTTTCAATGTTCCCAAACCATCTTAGATGCCTTCCCATGTGAATATAAACAATCACATGTGTTCCTCCTAAAGTATAACTCCTGTAGTGGTGAACTGTTAATTGCCAAGTTGGTGAAGCTGGCAACTACATTTCCCAGAATCCCCTTCCCTGGGTCGGTTTGGGTTCTGCGTTAGCCAAAAGAGAAATCTACATGAGCTATAAAGGCAATAGCCACAAATCTCTGAATGTTGTTGTGGTTAGATGTGGTGATAGGTAAATGCAAAGGCGCCAGCAATGTCCCGGTTGTTCTTTATCTCCTCCACTCTGTGGTCAGCTCTTCTTCCTGACAAATGGCCCTCTTGTTCAACACTGGCTGCAGGCCCCTCACTGGACTTTTAGCTGCAGACATACAGACGCAACAACTTCCCAATGACTTCTCCATCATGGCCCCTCTTTAGTGGTTAAATGTGCTTGGTTTAGCTTGACTGGTTCCTAAGACCTCTAATATACTTCAATTCCTCAGTGAAATTCCTATAATCAGTCTACTTCTGAATTCATGGTGGTTCTGCTTCCTAGATTAAACACTGACTATTACATCTCCTGTAAAAACATTGTATCTCAATAGTCTTTGACCATGCCTTTGTGACTGTCCAAATCATTAGTCAGGAATGTCTAATCCTTCTGATCATCAATTCAATGACTAGATTAGATATGGACAAGCCCACACATTTTGCTCATTTTTCTTCAAACGACTTCACATTTCTGATTGGACAATTCTTTTATTTATTTATTTATTTATTTAAATTCAATTAATTAACATATAATGTATTATTAGTTTAGGAGGTAGAGGTCAGTGATTCATCAGTCTTATATAATAGCCAGTGTTCATTACATTCATTACATAATGTCCATCACCCAGTTACCTCATCCCTCTACCCCCTCCCTTCTAGTAACCCTCAGTTTGTTTCCTGTGATTAAGAGGCTCTTGTGGTTTGTCTCCCTCTCTGATTTCATCTTGTTTTATTTTTTTCCTCTCTTCCCCTATGATCCTCTGTTTTGTTTCTTAAATTACACATATCAATGAGATCATATGATAATTGTCTTTCTCTGATTATTTTGCTTAGCATAATACCCTCAAGTTCTATCCACATCATTGCAAATGGCAAGATTTCTTTTTTTTGATGGCTGAGTAGTATTCCATTGTGTGTGTGTGTGTGTGTGTGTGTGTGTATACACCACATCTTCTTTATCCATTCATCTGTTGATGGACATGTGTGCTATTTCCATAGTTTGGCTATTGTGGACATTGCTGCTATAAACACTGGGGTACAGGTGCCCCTTCAGATCACTATATTTGTATCATTGGGGTAAATACCCTGTAGTGCAATTGCTGATTCATAGAGTAGCTCTATTTTCAACTTTTTTGAGGAACCTCCATACCATTTCCCAGAGTGGCTGCACCAGCTTGCATTCCCACCAACAGTGTAAGAGGGTTTGGTTCCCCTTTCTCCGCATCCTCGCCAACATCTGTCATTTCCTGACATGTTAATTTTAGCCAGTCTAACCAGTGTGAGGTGGTATCTCATTGTAGTTTGATTTTTATCTCCCTGATGCTTATAATAGAGCTTGAAATCTAGGATTGTGATGCCACCAGCTTTGGATTTCTTTTTCAACATTCCTTTGGCTATTCGGGGTCTTTTCTGGTTACATACAAACTTTAGGATTATTTGTCCCAGCTCTGTGAAAAAAGTTGATGGTATTTTGATAGGGATTGCATTAAATGTATAGATTGTTCTAGGTAGCATAGACATTTTAACATTTTTTCTTCTGATCCATGAGCATAGAACCTTTTTCCATTTCTTTGTGTCTTCCTTAATTTCTTTCATGAATGTTCTATAGCTTTCTGGGTACAGATCCTTTGCCTCTTTGGTTAGGTTTATTCCTAGGTATCTTGTGGTTTTGGGTGCAATTGTAAATGGGATCGACTCCTTAATTTCTCTTTCTTCAGTCTCATGGTTGTGTATAGAAATGCAAATGTGCACTGATTTAATATCCTGCTACATCCTGAATTCCTTATGAGCTCTAGCAACTTTGGGGTGGAGTCATTTGGGTTTTCCACATACAGTATTATGTCATCTGCGAAGAGTGAGAGTTTGACTTCTCTGCCAATTCCGATGCTTTTTATTTCTCTTTGTTGTCTGATTGCTGAGGCTAGGACTTCCAGTACTATGTTCAACAACAGTGGTGATAGTGGACATCCCTGCCATGTTCCTGGCCTTAGGGGAAAAACTCTCAATTTTTCCCCATTGAGAATGATATTTGCCATGGGCTTTTGGTATATGGTTTTTATGATATTGAGGTATGTTCCCTCTGTCCCTGCACTGTGAAGAGTTTTAACCAAGAAAGGATGCTGTACTTTATCAAATGCTTTATCTTAAGCTATTGAGAAGATCATATGGTTCTTGTCCTCTCTTTTATTAGTGAAGTTGAACCACCCTTGCAGCCCAGGAATAAATCCCACTTGGTCATGGGGATTTATCCTTTTAATGCCCTGTCGGATCCAGCTGGCTAGTATCTTGGTGAGAATTTTTGCATCCATGTTCATCAGGGGTATTGGTTTATAATTCCCCTTTCTGGTGGGATCTTTCTCTGGTTTTGGGATTGAGGTAATGCTTGCCTCACAGAAAGAGTTTGGAAGTTTTCCTTCCATTTCTATTTTTTGAAACAGTTTCAGAAGAATAGGTATTAATTTTCCTTTAAATGGTTGGTAGAATTCCCCTGGGAAAACATCAAGCCCTGGGCTCTTATTTGTTGGGAGACTTTTGAATACTGTTTCAATTTCTTTGCTGGTTATGGGGGTGATCAGGTTTTCTATTTCTTTCTGTTTCACTTTTGGTAGTTTGTACCACTCTAGGAATGCATCCATTTCTTCCAGATTGCCTAATTTGTTGGCATATAGTTGTTCATAATATGTTCTTATAATTGTTTGTATTTCTTTGGTGTTGGTTGTGACCCCCTCTTTCATTCATGATTTTATTTATTTGGGTCCTTTCTCTTTTCTTTTTAATAAGTCTGGCCAGGGGTTTATCAGTCTTATTAATTCTTTCCAAGAACAAGCTCCTAGTGTTGTTGATCTATTACACTGTTCTTTTGGTTTCTATTTCACTGATTTCTGCTCTAATCTTTATTAATTCTTTTCTCCTGCTGGGTGTAGGTTTTACTGGCTGTTCTTTCTCCAGTTCCCTCAGGTGTAAGGTTAGGTTGTGTATTTGAGACCTTTCTTGTTTTTGAGAAAGGCTTGTATTGCTATATACTTCCCTCTTAGGACTGCCTTTGCTGTATCCCAAAGGTTTTAAACACTTGTTCTTTGAACTTGTTGATCTTCTGCTTAGTTGATCTGTCCATTGCAGTGAAAGGGCTGTTAAAGTCCCCTACTTGTATTGTATTATTATTAATGTGTTTCTTTAATTTTATTAATTGGTTTATATAATTGGCTGCTCCCATGTTAGGGGCATAAATATTTACAATTGTTAGATCTTGTTGGAGAGACCCTTTAATTATGATATAGTGTCCTTCCTCATCTCTTATTACAGTCTTTGGTTTAAAATCTAATTTGTCTGATATAAGGATTGCCACCCCAGCTTTCTTTTGGAGTCCATTAGCATGGTAAATGGTTTTCCACCCCCTCACTTTGAATCTGGGGGTGTCTTTGGGTCTAAAATGAGTCTCTTGCAGACAGCATATCTATGGATCTTGCTTTTTTATCTAATCTGACACCCTATGTCTTTTGATTGGGGCATTCAGCCCATTTACTTTCAGAGTAATTATTGAAAGATATGAATTTAGTGTCACTGTATTATCTTTAAAGTCACTGTTTCTGTATATTGTCCCTGTTCCTTTCTGGTCTATGTAACTTTTGGGCTCTCTCCTCACTTAAAGAATCCCCTTTAATATTTTTTGCAGGGATGGTCTAGTGATTGCAAGTTCTTTTAGTTTGTTTGTCCTGGAAGATTTTTTCTCTCTCCTTCTATTTTGAATGACATCTTTGCTGTTTGGCTGAAAATTTTTCTCATTTAGCACCCTAAATATATCATGTCAGTCCTTTTTGGCCTGCCAGGTCTCTGTGGAGAGGTCTGCTGCCAGTCTAATGTTTCTAGCCTTAGGTTATGTACCTCTTGTCCTGAGCTGCTTTTAGGATATTCTCTTTGTCTCAGATTTGCAAGTTTCAGTATTATATGTCAAAGTGTTGACCTATTTTTATTAATTTTGAAGGGGGTTCTCTGTGCCTCCTGGACTTGAATGCCTGTTTCCTTCCCTAGAGTAGGGAAATTCTCCACTACAATTTGCTCCAATATACCTTCTGCCCCCCTCTTTTCCTCTTCTTCTGGGATCCCAATTATTCTAATATTGTTTCACTTTAGGGTATCACTTATCTCCCGAATTCTCCCCTCGTGATCCAGTAGTTGTTTATCTCTCTTTTTCTCAGCTTCTTTACTCTCCATCATTTTGTCTTCTATGTCATTAATTTTCTCTTCTGCCTCATTTATCCTAACAGTTAGAGCTTCCACTTTTTATTGCATCTCATTAATAGCCTTTTTTTTATTTTGACTTGATTAGGTTTTAGTTCTTTTATTTCTCCAGAAAGGGATTCTCTAGTGACTTCTATGATATTTTGAAGCCCAGTTAATATCTTTATAATCCTTTTTCTGAACTGTAGTTCTGACATTTTACTTATATCCATACTGATTAGGTCCCTGGCAGTCAGTACTGCCTCTTGTTCTCTTTTTTGATGTGAGTTTTTCCAACTTGTTGTTCTGCCCAGAGAAGAATAGATGAACAAGAGAACAAAATACTAAAATGGCAACAATGATCCCAGAGACATATAACACTAAACAAAATGGAAAAGACCCAAAATCGAAAAAAAATTAAATTTAAAAAAGAGAGAGAATATAATCAGACAGGTGAACAGAACAGAGCAATACACTAGATTCTGGGTGTACACTGGTCTGTTTGTTAGAAGAAACTGTATCCCAAATTGTCAATAAAGACTTATATATGTACAAAAATAAAATTAAATACAATGAAAGGATAGAATGTAAGTGTAAAAAAGAAAATTTTAAAAAAGAATTGATAAAATAAGAAATTGGTTGAAAAAGAATGAGAAAAAAATTAAAATTGAAAGACTAAACTATTGTGGGGGAAAAAAAACATAAATTCTGTATGTTATTTTCCCTTAGTGCTGGAGTTTTACAGTTCTGTGTGATCGGTAAACTTGGTCTTGGTCAGATATTCTTGCTGATCTTCAGGAAGAGGGGCCTGTTGCGCTGATTCTCAGGTGTCTTTGCCTTGGGCAGAATTGCACTGCCCTTGTCAGGGGGCCAGGCTAAGTAATCTGCTCCAGTTTGCTCTATGTGACTTTTCTCTGAAGGCTTTTTGCACCACTTTAGAGGATGAGAACAAAAATGGTGACCTCCCAATCTCTTAGCCCTGGAGCCAAAAGCTTGGGGCCCCAATCCTCAGTGCACCCTCAGGGAAAGGCAGTCAATCACTCCTGTCTCCCTGTTCTCCATGCACACTCCATGCTCACCCAGCCTGTGACTGAGCATTTCTATCTCAGGCATGCAACCCTGTTTCGAATCTCCAAACCCTGAAAACTCCTGTGGCATGCACCCACACTGCTCCTTCCAAGGGAGGGCAGGCGGTGTCTCCTGTCTGTTCTGGCACTTGCTGGACCCCTGCTTGGAGAAAGGTCTCCTGACCATGCCGGGGTTTGTGGTTTATGGCAACACTGAGATAAGAACCCATTCCTAGGCTTGCTAATTGCAGCCAGCTTCCCTACTCAGATGCCTGGGAACTCTCCTGCACCCAGGCACCCCTGGTCTTAATGTGACCTCAGGGATCCTGAAACTACATTGTCCCACCTAGGATCTGCCCCACTTCACCACCTGAGCATCTTTCAGGCAGGGACTTCCCTCACTGGAGAAGACTTTTAAAGTTCTGATTTGGTGCTCCACTGCTATATCACTATCCAGTGCTGGCCGAAGGAGGCCCCCTCCCCCAGAGGTCTATCTTCCCACATATTGCCTCCTACCTTGCAGAAAATGGTCGCTTTTCTATTTGTGGAGTTGCAGCTATTTTCTTAGATCTCTGGTTAAGTTCACAGGTGTTCAGAATGATTTGATAGCTATCTAGCTGAATTCCTGGAACCAGAAGAAACTAAGGTCTCCTACTCCTCTACCATCTTGTACTCTCTTCTATGACTGGGTAATTATTTTATGTAGACCTCCTCCACTGAAGAATAGGCTGCTGTATTAGTTTTTATTGTTGCTATAACAACTTATCACAAATATTGTGGCTTAAAGTAATGTACATTTATTATCATATAGTTCGATAGGTCAGAAGTCCAACAGGAATTTCACTGGGCTGAAATGCTGGCAGGGCTGCATTCCTTTCCGGGAGCTCTAGGGGAGAATCTATTTGCTTCTTTGACTTTTCCAGCTTCTAGAGGCTGCCTGCATTCCCTGGCTCATGGACCCTTTTCTTCATCTTCAAAGCCAGCAACATAGCATCTCTCTAACCTTGCTTCTGTCATCACATCTCTTTCTATCACCACAGTCAAAATAATTCTCCAGTTTTAAGGACTCATGTGATTAGACTGAATTTACCCAGATAATCCAGAATAATCTTTCCATCTGAAGGTCCTTAATTTAATCACATCTGGAAAGTCACTTTTGCCATGTAAAATAACATATTCATCCATTCTTGCAATTATGACGCAGACATATTTGGGGAGTTTTTATTTTGCCTACTACAACTGCATTGCCAAATACACTGACTTACATTTACTAAGTATACAATAATATTTATTAAAGAAGTAAATTTTGATATAATTAATATGTTGCTAGTTGTTAAGAAATATATTTTCTTTAGAGTAAGCAAATAATTACAGATGATTTCTTCTGGGTTCACTCTACTAACTGTCTTATTAAGAGCTCCCTAAATGGAACACACTATTCCAGGCATATGCAGTGACATGAATTCAGTGAATAAGATTATCTCCTCTCTTGTCACAGTTATATTTCTATGAATGTAGTCCTTAAAGATATTAGTGTTTTGTAAGATACTTTATAATGTTAACCCAATTTGGGTGTAATATTAACTATAATATCTAGGTTTTAAAAAGTTAGGTGGTACTTTAAATGTTGAGTAATATTTTCTGCATTAAATTTTAGCCCTCTATTCAGGACCTTATATATCCATTTTAGCTTAGTTTGTTTGCTTTGGCTATTTTGTTTACTAAATTGTCACTTATAATATCCAAAATTGAAAGGCATTTTCATTGCCTTGAGAATAGATAGCTGATTACCTATATTCACTTTAAATCCTTCACAGCTTTGGGAAAGCAGTCTCTAAATTTCTTATAAAGGCACAGAATACCCAAATCTTTATGCAAGTAATTGGTAAAAATATTAAACTGCATGAAACAAGGACAGGTTCCTGTGCTACAACCCAGGTAAACTTCATAAGGGTATCATCTTTTGAGTATGATCTTTAGGTACTTAAGCCACTGTGTAAGATGTATAACATGCAGCATTTCCCATTTTAAGGAATATATAATGTTTCAGAGCCAGGTCTATGGTCGGTGATGGGGGGGAGGAAGTAAAATGTAACAGATAATGCGAGTTTTCAAGGATTTTATCCCTTCCTAAAGAGCAGCCTTAACCATCCTAACATATGGATAAAGTTACATGCAATGTTTAATTTTAAACTGGTAATAGTGGTTATTTGACTAATCCCAAGCTATGAGAGTGCCATCCCTGTTTTAATTGAGTGTGGGAGCATTTTACTCCGTGTTTGATAAGAGATCACTCACTGGGCAGTTCTTACAAACAGTAGGATTGCATTTCAATAGAACTAAGCAGCATACAAGATGCATAATTTTCTTTCTATATTATAGTCACTGAAAATTACCAATTCAATTAACATTTTTTATCCTTAACTTCACACAGAGCCCTGTTCATTCTAATACTGGGAAGATTGTGATCAATAAAATTTAGTCCCTCTACTTAAGAATCTTACATTCTAATAAAGGGCATAAGAAAATTAATAAATGCATATTTTAGGGCAGTGAAACTATGCTGTATGATACTATAATGGTGACTACATATCATTATATATTTGTTAAAACCATTAGAACATACCACACCAAGAGTAAACCCTAATGTAAACTATGGACTTTGGATGATAAGGTGTCAATGAAGGTTATTGATTGTAACAAATGTATAACTCTGGTGTGGGATGTTGATAGAAGAGGTTATTATGCATGTATAAGGGCAGGGGTTATATGAGAACTCTCTGTACTTTCTGCTCATTTTTTTTTTCTGTGAACCTGAAACTGCTCTTAAAAGTCTATTAAAAAATACATGTAATAAAATGTTATAAATGCCACCAGCAAAATTCTGTGAGCATTTAGTTACTTTATGGGAGGACGAGTTGAGAAGAGTTCACGATGGATGGATAGGACTCACAGGTATTCCAGTTAGAGGAAACAGGATGAGCAAAATCTTGGCAGAGAGAAATTTAAAGGACATTTGGGTAGGAACAAGGGTTCTTGATGCCTCTTACCCTCACTCCTTCTGAGTTAATGGCCTGTGGAATATACAGACAAGGATTTATAGCCAAATAGAAATAAAGCACTCATCCTAACAACCCAGAAAATGTAGGCCTCCAGTAAACTGTATTGAAAAAAATGAGTGGGTCTTGTTATTCCTCCCACTCTGCCCCCAGTGGAATTATCAACCTTTTTGGTGGTAGAAAATATGAAACAAGGGGCTAGTGCAAACAACTTTTTTTTTTCAATTAGGTGATCCTGCCCTCCAGTGGCAGGTAACCCACTGAGTGCTAGGCTCTCTCCACTGTACACTCAACACTGTCAGGTAATGGAAGGGACTTATGTTAAACCTCTGTTCTCCCCATGGATTCAGGCAGAAGCATGAAGTCAAATGAAGACTAGATCTTATCCAGATCATATTCCCTTCCAACCTGCCTCCAAAAATTCAATATTTGATTTGATGGTAATCTTGCAGAAAAAAATAATAATTTGCTTTTTGTACTTACTAATCTATTTCCAATATTCATACATGCTTGCTTAAACTGACTTATGTTCATTTTAGACTTCATCTTAATAGAAATTTCCATTTATACACTAAGAAAAACATCCAATTTATCCTTTTGTTTTATAATCACTGCAGCAACTGAATTACTCTCTTTTCTTAAGATGGCAAAACAAAGGAGTGCCTGGATGGCTCAGTCAGTTAAGAATCTGACTCTGGATTTCAGCTCAGGTCTTGACCCTCAGGGATGTGGGATCAAGCCTGGTATTGGCCCCATGCTGGGCCTGGGGACTGCTTAAGATTGTCTCTCTTCCTCTCCCTGTGCCCCTCCACACCGTGTTCTCTCTCTCTCTCAAAAAAAAGATGGAAAAACAATAACAAAAACAAAAATGACTTTTTTAAAATCTGGTTATTCTAGATTCTAGACATAAAAGAATCTTACAAAAATAATGGGCCTTGATAAAGATACTTTTTTTTAGGATTAGAGTTAAATGAAAATAATTGTAAGGGTGAAATTTATGGCATTGAAAAGAAACCAGTTGGGACAGAGAAACAGAGACTAGCATAGGTTTTTGTTTCAAAGAAAAAGTCTGTAAGATGGCACAGAGAATTGAATTAGGACGACAGCTCTGAAATGAGGTTTTAATGTGGAAGAAATGTTATTGCCTGGTTTTGGAAGAGCTGAATAGATCTGGGTAACTGAGAATATTCAAGAGCTATTTTAATAAGTTATCACCCACATGCACACTAATAAAAATGCCATTGAGAATTTGTTTTACTATATGGATTTGTAAGCCAAAATTAGGACATAAGTTTCATCATACCCCAAGCTGCTTTGCCCTATTCCCCCAAATTTCTCCAATCAAGTACCCGGGCTCCAAAGCAGCCTGCAAAAAAAATTAGGATAATCATCCTTCATTTTTCTCTACAGATATTATGAATATTCTAAACAGATAAATTCGATTGTTAAGCAGGTAGATGTGTTCATTTAAAAAATGATAAGCATTTTTAATATATGCAGATGAACAATTTATCATGTAAAATATTAGAGCAAAAGACTGTTTAAAAATTTACAAGCACATACAGATCAAACAAGCTGGTACTAATTCAAGTCTTTACCAAAACATAATGCAGATATAGAGATCACTGAAGGCCCATTAACTAAATCCTGCAAAACTACAATTCTTTGGTCAAGTAGTCTGGCTACACCCATGTGTCCTTTGGAGCTAGAGTGTATGGAATGTAAGAATGGTACTGAAGACATACAGAGAGAGGGTGGGTGCCCAGTGTGTGAAGTCAGAAAAAAAATCAGTACCAAGTAAAGATTCTCGGGGGACATCCTAAGGAAAGAATGCCTCCTTCTTAATACTCATCTCCATTATCTTACAAAGATCCATTAAAGTACACACCTGATTGGTGAGACAAACATCACCCAGAAGCATCTGGCTTGCTGCAATTTCTATAACTGAGTTAGGTACCTTGACGAGTATTTTCAAACACACACACACACACACACACACACACACACACACACACACACACACACATTACCTTTATGCCTCTTATCCTTTCTCACCCCCACATACAATATATCTTCCCTTTTACACAAGGAATTGAAAACAGAGGAGGCAAGAAAACAAATGAGGGATTGTATAACAGTAAACCAAGACCAGCTAGAATGGTTCATTCAGAGTGGGTATGGAAAAGAAAGGTGAGTTTTGCAAAGTATTTTACAATAATTGAGCTGGATGTGAAATTTAGTATGGTGCAGAAACAGTTTTGATGGAGTAAAACACTATATCCACGAATGTTACCTTCAGGAGTTATTGCCTTACCTTTGCCTCATCTGAAAACTACTGAGGACCTGGCATACCCTCACTCCTCAGAATCTTCCATCTGGGATCCCCTTTTCTTCCCATCCATCCTTCTTCATCCTCCCTCTATTTACTTTCTTCTAATCTGGAAACGTACTTCCATTTCCTTTGCATCACTCTGTGTATTTAACTATCTCCAATCTGATGACATTGAATTTGAATTAATATAGGAGCCAGCAAGTTCAGCAATTCATTCTATTCTTCACCAATATTAATGGTGTCTTTGTTTTCTTCCCAAATTTTTCCCGTTAGTGTAAAAGTAACATGTTTATGGATTTAAAAAATACTATGCATAAACATAATGTTTTATATCCTGCAATTTTTTTCAATAATTTTTAATGGCTTTTTACCATTATATTCATGTATTATAACTCAGATCACAATGATTTAAAATCTTACAGTTGTAATATTATAAAAACATCTCCAAGTTTGGAGTGTCATACTTATTGATTTATATCTCTCACACTAAAAAATCATAAATTATTAGCCTATTTTTTCCCAGAAAGAAAGGAGCTTTCCCATCCAGGGATAGCCATAATATTACTGGGGCTTGCACAATGTTAGAAGGCATTTTGGGGAGTCAGGGTGAGATCATGAGGTACACCAACAGGGTCTTTAAGCCAACGATTTCCAAATGGCTCTCCAAGTCTCCCCAAGTGTTAAAATAACATAGCAGTGGGATGGCTAGAAAATATTTTTATACTTCCAAAAGTAAGTAGATATACATTTGCCTACATAAATGCAATATGAGCTAAGGAAAGTATTAATTTTTTGGCTTTGCTAATGCTACTTAAGTCATGCTGTTCAGAATTTCTCATTGGCATTTTTATGGGAGTAATAAAATATTTTTACAAGAATTGCTTAATTATTTTGAGGTAGACAAAAATCTTTCAAGAATCATAAAGTCCACCCTGGTAAAGTAGCAAAAAGTTTCTTGATAATGAAAATAAATGATTAGGAGTTATTAATTTAGGAAGATTTCTAAAACAAATACTCAGCCTTTAAATATGTTCCTTTGTGAAAAACCTAGTTTAGACATTCTCCTGGGCCTCTTGCAACAAAAGTGAGATTACATTTAGCCACCTCGTACAGGAGAGATACCATAAAGAATGGTACTCAAGAAAATGGATGTGCAAAAGAAAAGCACAAAAAGTTAGCTTGGAATAAAAACAAAATATTAGTCAAGTCCTGGTGGACATGTTTATATTGTGATTGAAATTCAAATAATTTCAGGGCAGAGAATGTTATACCCTTGAAAGAGAAGTAATCAACAAAATAAAAATAATAAAGTGTAAATGCTATTGTGGAAAGAGCATTTGGTTGGGTTATATTCTAGGCTCTGAAGTTAAGGTAACTGGGATTTTAATTCCAGATCCATTGCTTACCAGTAATATGTTTTGGAGAAATCTACTGAGGCATTTTGTTCTAAATTATAAAATGTACATATTAATATCTAAATTACAATGTTCTGCTGAATTTTAAGTGTGTGCTTGCATATGTTAACTACTTCAAGAAAAGTTATTATTATTTTTTGGATGACCTTGGGCAAGTCACTTAATGTTCCTCATTTTCTAAATGTAAAACCAGGGGCTTTGTCTAGATGATCTATCTGTAACTCCTGAGACACAATTACAATTACTGCAATATTTTTGGAGTGCTCATGGTTTAAAAATATGTAATAAATGAGAACATACTAAAATTTAAGTCCAACATGGACTGAGTTTACAGGACTGAGAACTCTCATATCTAAGTGCCCTCAGATTTATTTCCTCTTTCCTCAACAGTGTTGTGATTTGTGCTTTGAATCTCCTGATTACCAAGTTTTTTAATAGATGAGTCATTTGTATCATTTTTCTAATTTCCAAATGCCCATCTTCCCCCCTCCCTGCCCATCCAAAGTGGCTACATGTTTGTGTATATAAGTATATTAAAGGGTATCTTTTTTTTAATTGAAACTTTGAAACCTTGGATACAAGAGTTGTCAGACAGGTTGGTAGTTGCTAGGTCAAACTCATCTAGTTCCTAAAGAGTGTGATAAATAACTCAGTCGGTTAATGTTAGCCCAGTCAGAAAGGGGATTGATCCCTCTGCTTTACATTAAATAAAAAACAAGTCAATAGTGTTATCTCTCTTTAAAACGACCAGCATATAATTTCCTTTTTAGTTCTATGACCTAAAAGTGTTTTTATGGCATTCAGCCAGGAGGAAATCTAACAAGCCATGGACCATACACAGGGTAGTCATCAATCCTTCTTTTGCTGTCTTAATGTTAGATTCCCAAACCTCTCCAGCAGAATAAAAGGTGAAAAAAATTGCCAGGTTTAAATTTAATACCTAGCTCCCATGCTGAATAATTATGGCTGTGCTGGAAACCTTGATAGAGTAGTAATGAGTGGCCCAATCTATAATGTGTAATGTATCAACTAAAATTTTATATTGGATTCTTCTAGCACACTTGGTTCCTATGTGGCTATGAAAGATGAAAGGCATTAGCACCAAAACCTGACTACTGAAGTCTCAGCAGACTGCTTCCCCAAACACACACACTACACACACACACACACACACACACACACACACACATACACACATACACCCTTAAAAAAGAATAACAGGGGACACCTGGGTGGCTCAGTCATTAGGCATCTGCCTTCAGCTCAGGTCATGATCTCAGGGTCCTGGGATCAAGTCCCACATCGGGCTCCCTGCTCAGTGGGAAGCCTGCTTCTCCCTCTCCCACTCCTCTGCTTGTGTTCCTGCTCTCACTATCTCACTCTCTGTCAAATAAATAAATAAAATCTTAAAAAAATAACAGAATGACATGATTTTATCGACAAAACATGAGCAAGCCTAACTATATAAAATAATTGACAGAAATGTACACAAGGAGAGCTTGTACACAGGCTTTCAATATAAAGGAGAAAAGCAATGCATAAAAAAAATAGTATTTTGAAATCTCCTGCACAGTACACTTTGAAGCCAGTCTCATCTTGAAACTCCTCTGCTTAAAACCTTTCACTGGCTCTCCAGCACCACCAGAATGTTTGGTTCCTTTAACAAGCCCTGATTTCCCATCTTGTATGAGTGTAAGCGTGTAAGATACTTAGAATGTACTAAGTAATGTGCTAAGAGCTAGGACTGCAATGGTGAACAGATATACAATCTGTTTTCTTAGATTTCAATCTACTGGGAGTAATAGACATTAATCAAATAGTGACACAAAAAATGTAAACGTATGTATGTAGTCATTTCTTTGAAAGAGAGATACATGGTGTGTTTAACATGAGGCTTTTAACAGAGTCTAGAGTTTTCAGGCAGAAGAAAAAACAAAAACAAAAGCCCTATAGAAGGAAAGAACATGATACATTTAAAGAATTGCAAATAGATACTGGAATAAAGAGAGGAGAAAGGTATAGAAGAGATGGTGGTAGGAAATAAGAGAGCTAGAAAGGGGCCAGATCTTGAGAAACCTATGGGTTATGTTCTGGTATTTACACTAACAGTATTGGAAATCATTTAAGCAAGGGATTCTTTTGAGCAGTTTGGTATCTTAAAACAAGAGTTGGTAAATATGTCCCTCTGATCCAATCTGACCTACTGCCTGTTCTGTAAACAAGGATTTATTGGACACAGCCATATCCATTTTTTATACATTCTCAATGGATGTATCTAAGCTACAATTACAGAGTTGACTAGTTGCAACAGAGACTACATGTCCCACAAAGCTAAAAATATTTACCAACTGCTCGTTTACAGAAAAATTTTGCTAACCCTTGTTCTAAAATACTATTATGGTGTCCATGTAGAGAAAAAACTTAAGGAGGCAAGAGTGAATATAGAAGGATCATTTTAAAGAATTTTGGTTTTAGTGGTACAGGACAGAAATGGTAGTATGAATTAAGTGGTACTCATTTTGGAGATACAGAACTACTGATGGATTTGAATAAGATTTAAGAAATAAACTAGGCAGAAATTAATGATCTATTGGATATGGTACATGAAGCAGAGAAAAGTTTTAAGGATAAATTTTATGTTTATGTCTTGTACTGCTAGATAAATGGTAGTGTCATTTACTGGAAGTGTACCAGATTTATGAGCAACATTATGTTTAATTTTGGACACGTTTGGTTTGAGCTGTCTTTAAAACATCCAAGAAAAGAAGGAAAGTTCTCAGTTGTGGTTGGAGCTCAGATAAGAAATCTGAGGTAGAGATAGAAATCTGTAATCATATGTAATTAGAATCCATTGGCATAGATGAGATTGCCTAGAAAAATATCATTACCTAGATAGAGAAATATAGTACAAGCCTTGAGGAGCTCCAAAAATTCAAAGCTAGGTAGAGTGACATGCCTTGCAAAGGGAATCAGGAAGGGAACACGCCTGAAAGAAAGAAAAAGGTTGTTTTCAGAAAAGTCTAGGGAAAAGAAGGTTTTAAGAAAGGCAGAGTGGTCAACAGCAGATGAGAACTGACCAAACAGTGCCTTGGATGTATGACAATAAAAATAACTGGTGGCCTAAGAGGCACCTGCTAAATGCAGTGACAGAGGCTGAAGCCAGACTTAAGTAAGATCAAAAGTAGGAAATTGAAAATATGCAGGCAAGATATATAGGCGGTTTTTTGAAACAGTTTGTGAAGAGGGAAAGACATTACTTGATCCATCCACCTAGGCTAACTGGTAAGATTAGACATCCCTTCTGCAAAGATTTCTCTGACACTCCACCTTCATCCTCAAGACTGTATTAAAGGCTTCTTACATAAGTTCCCACAGTATTAACTCTTACTGTAGCACATATTACACTCTTTTGCCACTGGCAGTCTCTTCTTATTAAATTGTAATCCATTTGAATGGCAGAAGTTGAGTCTTTTTTGCAATTGTACCGTCAGCACTTGGCTCTCAGTTAGTATCTATTGCTTTTGAAAGCAGAATAAGAAATAATATAACAGACTTCCAAGAATTACATATAGGAGAAATATATATGTTTTTGTGTATGTATGTATAGGTATGTGTACACAAAACACACATACATTGATTTTGAATTAAACCAAAAAGAAACTGCTATATCATAGGGATGAAATTAGTGTAAATTTTTTTGTTTTAACCCAAACTTTGTTAAAGAAATTCTTTTTATTGCTGCTATGGTATAACTTAAAAATTCTAAAATTAATGGGGAAATTTAAATACTTAAAATTTAAAATACTCAATAACATGCTAATGGATGGTGATTATATTTGATTAATTCTATGTATAGTATTTTCTAGTGGAACTAGTTACTAGAAACAGAACTACTCATACATATGCTTTAATAAACTGAAGACTATACTAATTTTTCCCAAATGTGAAAATTAAATTAATATGTGAACACACATCCTCTAGATTTTTTGAGCTGAAGTCAAGATTATTAAATGTCAGTATAAAAATGTATTTCATGATAATCTAAAGAGTAAAAATATAGAAAGCAGTATCTTTAATGAAATCTTACAAATTGCCAAACAAATACTAATAGAGATGCTGTTTTGTTATTTTTGAAAGCAAGGTGTTTTATACCAAAGAATAATATGTTGTTTTTTTACTGTAGGAAATACACTTCCTCACATATTAGAGGAATAGAAATCATCTACCCATCAGCTGTCACTTCAGATCTGAGGCAGCATAATGGGCTCCCAGGCAACTGCTGGAAATATCTCAGAAATAGCTTTTCAGAAGTATGTGGCCTGATGCATACACAATGTGGCTGTTAATATGATTTAGGAATAAATTAGTACTTTTTTCACCGCAGAACAGCTCTGGAAAGATGGAAAACGACAACTTTCCTTGCCACTGATGAAGATTCACCATTGCCTTATTTTTTTTAGCTTTTAAAACACTTATTTCTAATAAAGACTTTATTTTTTAGAGCAGCTTTAAGTTTACAACAAAATCAAGAGGATTTTCTCATAATTAGATGTAGACTGTAAATTCTTCGGCAGGAATATCACATATGTAGTTTTGTGCTCTTCCAAGTGCAATTTATCAGGAGGTACATGATATTGGTTTGTCCCAATATTGTTGATTTGAACTTTAACCAGATAGTGTCTACTAGGTGTACATATTGTAAAGTTACTATTTTTCTGTTTTGTAATCCATTTATTAATGGAAGATATTTTAACATGATATGAGGTTCTTCATCAAGTTTTCTCTACTACTAATATCTCTGATTTTCAAGCTCCATCATTCCTTTGTTGTTCCATAGTATGCTTTCTAATATATGTAGGAGCTTTTATTTCATATTTATTTGAAATCTGTATATATTTATGGATTTATACCTCATTTATTAAATTATAGTCCATTAGTTTCATTATTTATTTTAATGCACAAATGTCCCAGATTTGGGAAGCCAAAGCCCCTTCAAACTGTGTCCTGTATTCTTTTGACATATCCCCATCATTCTTTGAGTTATTTCCTAGCACAATAAGAATTTATAGGTTCATTCTGAAATTTCCTTATCCCTAACCCTGGAATCAGTTATTACTGCCAGGGGTCCTGATTCCTCTCAGTGAAGAATAATACTTAGAAACCAAGGTCTGGACATTTATTGTAGTCCTTTTGATTGGTTCTTTAAGCGTGCATATAACTAATGCTTCTAGATCCTCTTATTTAGAAATACACACACAAACATACATACCCAAACATTCATTCACACATATATAATATCTATTATCTATTTATTTATCTTTCTCTCTCTAGGCATGTATTTCAACTGATATCTCCATTTCCAATCCAACACCATAGCATATGATCTATTCCTCCACATTTTCTTATTTGTAACTCGGTGGTTTTACCATTTTATACTTCCACCAGAATGTTTCAGAGTTCCAATTGCTCTATATCCTTGCCAATATTTGATATTTCCATTCTTTTTTTTTTAAATTTTAGCCACTCCAGTGGTTAAATAGTGGTACCTTGTGGGTTTTTTAAAAGAGTTTATTTATTTATTTAAGAGAGAGAGCATGAGCGGGGTAGGGGATGAAGGAGAGGGAGAAGGACAAGCAGGTTCCCCACTGAGAGGGAAGCCCAGCACGGGCCTTGATCCCAGGACCCTGACACCATGGCCTGAACTGAAGTCAGATGCTTAACCAACTGAGCCACCCAGGCACCCCACGAGTTTTTTTTTTTTAATTTAAATTTTAGGTACAGTTTCTGGAATAGAACTGATTCTATTCATCACTTACATATAACACCCAGTGCTCATCATAACAAGTGCCCCACTTAATAGCCCTCTAGTCCATCCTCCAGGACCCACATCCCTCCATCAACCCTGTTTGTTCTCTATCATTAAGAGTCTAATGTGTCTTGTTTCCCTCTTTCCTTTTTTTCTCTTCCCCCTTCCCATATGTTAATCTATTGTCTTTCTCAAATTTCACATTTGAGGGAGATCATATGGTATTTGTCTTTCTCTGACTGACTTATTTCAGTTAGCACAATACACTAGCTCCATCCATGACATTGCAAATGGCAAGATTTAATTCTTTTTGATGGCTGAGTAATACTTCTATCATCTATCTATAGATTTATATATATATACGCTGAGTAATACTTCTATTTATCTATCTATCTATCTATCTATCATCTATCATCTATCTATATATATATATACATAAAATATATATAGATTAGACAGATATAGATGTAGATATAGATATAGATATACCACATCTTCTTTATCCATTCATCAGTCGATGAAAATTTGGGCTCTCTTCATAGTTTGGCTATTGTTGATAATGCTGCAGTAAACATCAGGGTGCATGTACCCCTTCAAATCTGTATTTCTGTATCCTTTGGGTAAATACCTAATAGTGCAATTGCTGGGTCGTAGGGTAGTTCTATTTTTAACATAGAGTTAAAATGCAACACCAGTTGCATCCCACGTGTAAGAGGGTTCCTCTTTCTCTACATCCTCACCAACACCTGTTGTTTCTTGTTTCTTGTGTTATTAATTTTAGCCATCCTGACAAGTATGAGATGGCATCTCATCGTGGTTTTGATTTGTATTTCCCTGATGATGAGTGATGTTGAGCCTCTTTTCATGTGTCTATTAGCCATCTGGATGTTTTCTTCGGAAAAGTGTCTAGTCTTCTGCCCATTTCTTAACTGGGTTATTTGTTTCTTGAAGTGTTGAGTTTGGTAAGTTCTTAATGGATTTGGGATACTAATGCTTTATCAGATATGTCATTTGCAAATATCTTCTGCAGTTGCCTTTTAGTTTTATTGACTGTTTCCTTTGCTGTGTAGAAGATTTTTATCTTGATGAAGTCCCAATACTTCAATCTGCTTATGTTTCCCTTGCCTGTAGTGACCTGTCTAGTAAGAAGTTGCTACAGTCGAGGTCAAAGAGGTTGCTGCCTGTATTCTCCTCCAGAATTTTGATGGTTTCCTGTCTCACATTTAGGTCTTTCAACCATCTTGAATTTATTTTTGTGTATAGTGTAAGAAAGTGGTCCAGTTTCATTCTTCTGCATGTTGCTGTCCAGTTTTCCCAACACCATTTGTTGAAGAGACTGTCTTTTTTCCACTGGATATTCTTTCCTGATTTGTTGAAGATTATTTGACCGTACATAGGTATGGGTCCATTTCTGGGTTCTCTATTCTGTTTCATTGATCTATGAGTCTGTTTTTGTTCCAGTACCATACTGTCTTAATGACTACAGCTTTGTAATATAGCTTAAAATCTGAAATCATGATGCCTCCAGTTTTGTTTTTCTTTTTCAGAATTGCTTTGGCCATTCATCATCTTTTGTGGTTCCACACCAATTTTAGGATTGTTTGTTCTAGCTCTGTGAAAGATGCTGGTGGTATTTTGATGGGGACTGCATTAAATGTGTAGATTGCTTTGGGTAGAATAGACATTTTAACAATGTTTGTTCTTTAAATCCATGAGCATGGAATACTTTTCCATTTCTTGGTGTCCTTTTCAATTTATTTCATAAGTGTTCTATAGTTTTTCAGAGTGTAGACATTTTACTTCTTGAGTTGGATTTATTCTCAGGTATCTTATTGTTTTTGTTGCAATTGCAAATGGGATCAATTCCTTGATTTCTTTTTTCTGCTGCTTTGTTATTGGTGAAATGCAATAGATTTCTGCATATTGATTTTATATCCTGCAACTTTGCTGCATTCATGTATTCTAGCAATTTTTTGGTGGAGTCTTTTGGGTTTTCTACATAGAATATCATGTCATCTGCATATAGTGAAAGTTTGACTTCTTCCTTGCCAATTTGGATGACTTTTATTTCTTTTTGTTGTCTGATTGCTAAGGCTAAGACTTCCAGTACTAGGTTAAATAGAAATGTTCCTGACCATAGTGGAAAGACTCAGTTTTTCCCCATTGGGGATGATATTAGCTGTGGGTCCTTCATATATGGCTTTTATGTTGTTGAGGTATGTTCCATCTATCTTTACTTTGTTGAAGGTTTTTACCAGGCAGTATGCTGTATTTTGTCAAATGCTTTTTCTGCATCTATTGACAGAATCATATGGTTTTTATCTACTCTTTTATTAATATGGTGTAGCATGTTGATTGATTGCAAATATTGAACCACCCCTGCAGCTCTTATAGGGTTTAATTGGAATTTCCCAATGACTGATAATATTGAGACTTTTTCATATCCTTGTTTCATATCCTATTTATACATCTTCCTTTATGAAATGTCTATTCATGTTTCCCCCATTTTTATTCAGTTATTTCTTCTTTATTGCTGTGTTGTACGAATCCATTATACGTTCTATGTTCTGTATAATGTTCTTTGTCAAATGTGTCATGAATATTTTCTTACAGCTTTTGGCTGCTTGTTCCAATTTCTTAGTCATTTTTTGATGAATGAAGCATTTTTTTAAATTTTGATAAAGTCTAATTTATTGTCTTTTGTCTTAACCTTGAAGGTTATTTTTATTTGTGTCCTGTTCAAGAAATTTTTTGCCTCCATCTGCCCCAACTTGTTTAAACAGATATTTTCTTTTTTTTCTTCAGTTTTTATGTTTAGATTTATGATCCACATCCAATTACTTTTTGTATAAGATGTAAGATAGGGGTTGGTTTCTTTTTTCCCTATTTGAATATCCAGTTGTTTCAGCATCATTTATTGAAAAGACTTCCTTTTTCCCCATTGAATTGTTATGGATCTTTGTCTAAAATCAATTGGCTATGTATGAGTCCATTTCTGAACTCTTATCCTTTTGTGAAGACTACACTGCCTTGACTATTTTTATTATTTAAGTCAGATTAGTTAGTCCCTTCAATTTGTTCTTCTTTTTCAAAATTATTTGGCTTCCCACGTCCATCATATTTCTATAGAAATTTTAGAATCATTTTGTTAATTTCTATTTGGAAAAAAAGATATCTTGCTGGATTACCTATTATCTTTAATTTCCCAACAAGAGCAACAACAAAAAACAAAATAAAAACAAATTTTTGGGATCTAAATTTAGAAAAAAAGTTTTTCAATGAGTCCTGAGACTTTTCAATGAGGTCTTCTTTATGCTTTTCAAATTTATACACTGATAGAGATACATGTTGGCTGGAGAATTTGAAGGTACCATAAAATTTCTAAATTCCATTAACAGCCATCTGTAATTTATGGTTCCTTAATATAATTTCAGAGGTAGAATACTTCCTGCAACATTACTTCAAAATTATAATGCAAGTTTAGAGAAAAACTTTTTGAAAAGTCTTTACAAAATTGTTTTTATGAAACAGTTTTTCAGTAAAATTAATATTGAGCTGGCATATTAAGAGTTTGTTCTTTGGAAATCTTAAACTAATCCAATAAGTAAAACAGAAAAGTAACTAAGAAGCTAATCCAATAAATAAAACAAAGTAACTACAGAAAAGTAACTAAGAAAAATGAGAAAGTAACTTTCTCATATAAATAACCTTGGAATCTCAGTGTTTCTCTTGATTAATATCTAATTCTCAAACCATATAAAAAAGCAAAACAAACAAAAACTAACACCAGTTGCTTATTGTTAATTACCAAAAGTTTATAAAAGAACTGCCTATGATGTGTTTCACTTGACATGACCTTTTGTCAAAACCTTCTCTGTTCCCAATATTGCTTAGAAAAATGTCTTTTAAATGAGGGCCTGAAAACTCAGATCAATACTTCAAAGAGATAGGGATGCTATCAGCACAACCATTTATGGCAACTTTATGTCCTAATCATCCCAACCATATCTTGCCTTCTCTTCAGTCTTGTTGCTGTACTAATAGTTCCAGGGTCATGATATCACAAGGATAGGACAATGAGGACTTAAAAGTCATATGGCTTATAATTCCAAATGCTGTCATCAATGACTTCTCCATGATAAACTTTGCTGGAGCCATGGGGAAAATGAGAAAAATTAGAACAAGGTGGTAAATATTTCATAAAATTAAATGTTTTCATCTTTTTATTCTATGCCCTTCTTGCTTTTATATTAAAACACCTCATATTTTATGAAATTATAATGAAAATTTACACACACACACTTGTTTGGTAAAATGAAAAAATGGTTGTAGGTCACTAAATTTAGAAGAAAGACTTAGAATTTCTGATTTTAACACAATCTTTCCCTTTCTTCAGTGAAGGCTAGAATGTCCCTTATAATATGCGTGACAATCATGATAGTATTAGGTGATTACAATCTGAAAAATCTAGGGTTTATCTTAGATATTCTTATGCTATAAAGTAAGCTTATATAACTATTGAGATAACTCTACCAGAGTTCACTTGATTGTCCAGAGTCCATCTCATCATGTGTTTCATGAGCCAGACAGTTTCTAGAAAAGACAATCCGTGGGTATGTCATAAGCTACAATTACTGAAACAGGGAATACAGCCTTTTAAGGAATTAACCTGATACACCAAAGCTTTACCAATAAGAAGTCAACTCTAATCACCCTAAGAAACAACTCAGCCCAAGGGCAGTGTTCTAAGAAAAAGTGATTTTAAAACTGGAAAGAGAAACTAGAAAAATGGAACCTGGGTAGTGATAAAGTAAGGCCAAAAATTTAGAAATGGAGGGGGGAGGGGAAGGTAGGAAGGTTGGGCTTAGAAATTAAACTTCTTCCTGTATTCTAAGTAGCAGCATTCTTCTTAACAGAAAATTCTTTTATTTAGTAAAGCATTTTGAATTTATGAAAGATGATTCCCTACCCTCTACTCACAACATGGTTCAGTTTGGAAAGGGATGTCAAAATAATGCGATGTCTATACATCTCTGTTTAAGAAAATAAAGAAAAGTTGAGAGAAGAGAAGATGGGGAATGGCATGAGAAATGGAAAAGGTATTGGAGGTATGAAAAAGCGAGGATTTGAGCAACATGATGGCATACAGGTATCCCCCGAAAATTATATGACGGCCATGATGGCCAAACAATTTTCAAAAACAAGTTCTATTTTAAGTAGTTTAGATTGTGGTGGTATTAAATAACTATCTTCTTTTACCCTCAAATCTTCAGTTTGAGGAAATGAAGACAAACAAGATGGTTTCAAATCTAAGTTGCCATAGTCAGAGTGGAAAACAACAAAAATCTTTCTGTCTGCTGTGTGAAAAATTGACCTTTGGTTAGCTCTCTAGTTTTATTGCCTCTAGTAACCAAAAAATGGAGTATCTTTAACAACTATGTTCCTGGACAATACTGGTTATAATAGAAATGACATGTGTTTTGTGAAGTTTTGCACTGTTTTTTTTAGTTTTGAAGGCTACTAGAAAGCATCTATATTTTGAATAATTATAAATTGTTCTAGAGGAACAAATTTCTCTAAGTTTTCCTATAAATGACTAGAGACAATATGTAAGGTGGTCTTGAAACCCTCAAGTAATTCTTTATCATAAATATTTGGGTCCTTTATAAGTAAAATCAAACAAAAATCTAGATTGGTCCACTAGAGTGACAGAAAAAGTAGAACATAGATCAATCACAGGGAAAGACTTTGCAGACAAGAGTACTGAAGTAAGCATAGTTGCAGGGTTTGGAACTACAGGGGTTAATGAAACAAAAAAAAAATGTTTTTCTAAGATCTTATAAAAATCTCTGTAGCAGCCAACCAATCTCTGGCAACTTTCCTTTTTTATGGAAACATGGGAATATTACAGAGTGAGTACCCCTTTCAAATTTTCTGTTCTGTATCTAGTTCTTTTTTACCTGATTTTATTCTTTCTAATTGAACATTTGAAAATGGATGTTGATTTACCTCATGGCCATACCTTATCTTTTTTGAAAACTATTGGTATTAGTTTTATATTTTGAATTAAATCAGAATCATAATTCCTTAGGGCCCAAAGCTATGCATACATTTGTTTCAGCTTGGGGTGCTTTTTTAGAACAGTGTAAGACTGCCACTCTCTGACATATCCCTTTTTTCCAGAAAGCAGAGAATAACCAATCCAGGTGCCTTTTTCCTAAGGGAGCTCCACAAATATTCCAACTGGAGTATAGAATATGATAGTCTTTAATTTGCACAGCAAGGCTGTCCCCAGTGGGTTTATAGGAGATTCAGCAGAAAGGATGCCTATTCCTCAAACAGAGCACCTGTCTTTAAGGGAATTGTGGAAGGCAAGAAACAAGTAAAGGATGATCAAAATAGCAACAACCAGGGGTGCCTACATGGTTCAGTCAGTCAAGCTATCTGACTTCAGCTCAGGTCATGGTCTCAGGGTTCTGGGATCGAGCCTGCCTCAGGGTTCCCGCTCAGTGGGGAGTATGCTTGTCCCTCTCCCTCTGCCCCTCCTCCCGCTTGCGCTCAGTCACTCTCTTTCTCTCTTAAATAAATAAAATCTTTAACAAACAAACAAAATAGCAACAACCTGCTCTGTCACCAAATGGAAAGTGAGAAATTTCCAAGGAAACTGCAGAATAAGTAACACCAGTAGCAATCAGAAAAGGCAAGGATAGACTAGCCTAAGAAAAAGTTATTGACACATATGGCTCATCAGTTCCCACCACCAAGATTCCCTCAATGTGTCTATCCACTTTAAGCCACTTGCCAAGTATTTCCTAGCTGAGGGTTGTCCTTTAGCCTCTTTTGATTCTCTAATCCTTATAAATCCCATATCCTTCAGAGTCTCTTTCTGCAATCCCTCTTCTATGTCCTGGTATTTTGCAATAAGGACATCGATTTACTATCTCTTTTCTTGCTTTCTCCCCTTCATAGGTTGGCCAGAGTAGGCATTATTCCCTTTCGTAGAATTCTAACTGAGCAGCCAATACAGCAGTCTAATCTTGTCTTTGGCTTTCTTTAGATTATTCTCAGACAGTAGCTACTGCTAACATTTGAGTAATAGTCTGTCCTTGCCATATCACCACCTTTTTCTTAAGCTGGGTTTGGATAATGGGCATGAGAGTCAAGGCAAAGGGAGTTAGGCCATAGATCCTCCCTTGGATCTATGAGAACAGATTTTGAGAAAATTTCAACAAACCAAAGACAGAAATCAGTGGGACCTCATCCATCTTCTGAGTATACCACTGCAACTTCTCCCAACTCATCTTTAGCAGAAAGATATCAAGTATATGGCTATTAGCAACCCCTCTCAATGGATCTCTATTGCTCTTAGCTCATCCATATTTGGAGGGGAGGGGAGTAGCAGATCATTGATTTTCCTTGGCCACCATACCCCTTGATGTGGTGATTGTCTGGACCCCCACATTTGCTCTATCAAAGGATAAAAAACAGTTTTCTAAAGTAAATGCTCTAAGACAATGGATGGGGAGAAGTATCTTCCCTTATTTTCAACAGGGAGATTTAGGCTTCTTTTATTTTATTTTATTTGCCCTTACTATAATATAAAGAGGGTTTTTTAACCATAAAATATAATTTCCTCATAACATGTAAATAGGAAATTTCACAAAGAAAATCCAAACTGAGATTACTCACTATTAAATTATGTTGTATAATTCCTTTTCTCAGGAAAAGCAAAAACCACAAACATGTTTATAAGACTTAACAGTTTTACTCCCCTATGCATAGAGAAAACTGATAATAAATTTGATAGACTTAATGGAAATAGCCTCCATGGTTTGTAATCACTGTCCCCCGTTATTAAGTTCTTATTCTAAATAGCTGATAACTAATGCATTATTGGTTACAGCCCTCTTTCTCCTGTGCTGCTCATTAGTCTCATCATCACTGCATAGACTATAACATGTACTCAAGCTTTGTAAAACTTGTACTGTCCCTACCCACAGCCATCCAACTAATTAATTCTATTCAATCTCAATATTACTCATAGAAGCAACATATTTCACTGATCATAGTGGTTAACGGAGCTAATGATTCAGTTGAAGCTGCTAAGGGAATACTTAATTTTTGAAAAGAGATCCTCCATGCAGCATACTAGCAATATTAGAAGTACTTATATCCATAAGATATTCTCCAGTGTTTTTTAACTTTGGAAAGCTTTCCTGGACTTCACAGCACATTAAGAAAAATGAGTATGACATAAGGGGAAATTACCACAAGTTTCAATGTTTTGTAAGATGTAATGACATATTTTATGGCAATGCTGAGATTATTATACTCACCAAAGGGAAGTTATAATACAGTCACATATTTTTTGATGGATTGAAAGAAATTGCATTAGATAGCCAATAAAAATTCTGTGACTCTTCTTTTCTTTTTGTAAAAGAACAAATTGACTTAATTCTGATATTTCTTTCAGATCTCTCTCTCATTCCTAAAAATTAAGTTTGAGTATTTTTTTAAAAAATAACATAGACTTGTCATAATGTGAATATATCTGGCCAGTACAGACATTAGTCTAATCTTTTAGCCATATATTCATTCATTCTGACTTTCTAATTACCCACTTGGTGATAAATAGAACACATGGCCTCTACTGAAACCACAGGGGTGAAGGGTGTCCTCATTAGTGCTAAGTGGTAGTAAAAGTCCTGACTCTCCACCAGGCTTCTTCTGACACAACACCAGTGAGGAGTGGACAGGATGGAGCAAGAGTGCTGGGTGTAGATGGAAGTCCAGATTCCTCACATGGTCTCTACTGAACCTGGAGGTGGGGTTTTAGACTACTTGGTAAGGTTAGAAGTCCCACTCCCCTAATTTTATGTTCTTTGACACCACTCTAGCAAAAAGGTTGTGTCTCCACTTGTCCTGACTAGAATGGATGGGGGTTGAGACACAGCCTTTTCTGTGGCATTTTGCCTGAGTAGAATGGTTATTATATATAAGTTTTTAGTCTTGCTAGTTTCTCTCTTTCCTGGTGCTTTGATTAGAGATTGCAGGTTTTGTTGTTTGGTTTGCTTTTTGTCTGTGTCCATTGGAATTTCTAAGTTGCCTACTTCTTGAGCTCTAATCATGGGATATATGAGAGAAAAAGTATGGAAGTGTTGAATGACTATGTTGCATACCTGAAACAATATTACACTGTATGTTAACTAACTGGAATTTAAATAAAAACTAAAAAAAAAAAAGAAGAAGAAAGAAAAACCAAGGAACTCATTATCATATTAGCCCTTGTTTTGTCAAAACACATTACATTTTGGATTATTTTTAAGAGAATACCTTCTTGAAAATGCTTAATTTCTCTAAGAAAAATATGGATTATATATATATAGAATATTCAGTATTTTACTATGTTGACCTATAAAAACTTCAATTTCATGTATTTAGTTCCCAAAGTTAGTTAATTTTCTTTCAACAGCACACCAGTCAGGAAATTTAGTGGTTAATCTTTATCAGAGCAATTTTTTTTTTCTCCTGGAATGTGGCATGCTTACTCTCTTGAAATAATATTAAATCATCATTTCCCAACATTTAATGCTCATATGAACAGCTTTATATATTCTAAAGGCTGTAAATTATAGCATTTTTGGTAGTGGGATATTGGACCAAGCTTATATTATGCTATAACCCAGGACGTGAATATGAATAGAAATGTCTGCCTTGTGAGAGACCCTCCACCTAGCACTCTTATGTAACTTCTCTAAGAAACCAAATGGTATTATTAAGCTTCTTAATACACTTTCAAATAATAAGGAAAACAGAGTAGACAGTCACCATTCTTAGTGCAAATAAAGTGACTTGGTCTAGAAATTGTTCAGGCTACTGAGTTTCAAGAACTGGCTTGAATATGTCACTGTATATATGAGATGATGCCAGTCTGCTAGTTTCAGTTCAAGCTTCTCAAACAGCTGCTCCATTTTAGCTTATGCCAAGCCACATGAAAATGCCACTGTTTGGATTCTTTCCGATCTAGTAAATTCACCAGACTGTCCCTCCAATTACTAAAATTCCTCATCTGGAATGTATCTGGATAGTGTCCAAAAGAGAAAAGGTTCTGAAAAATTAGCTTTTCTAATAAGTTTTAAAACTAATGATTACTTATTCATTTTTTAATCATGTTTGAATTTTAAATATATTTATTTCTCTAGTTAAAAATTTAAAAAAGTCTTGACATAAAAGAATGGCCACACTGATGTCTATCAAGCTCACCCAAATAGCCATTTATCACCTATAAAAGTAACATGTTCCTCTAAATCCTGTTTGTGTCCCTGATAAACTGTATAAAATCTGCCTCTATGTTTTGATCACTACTCCAGAAGTGCTTGAGATCTGTGTTTATATGTATTTACATGTCTTGATTTTTTAAAAAGTTTGTACTTACTCTACGTTTCTCGATCATGTAAAGCAGAACTTTTTGGTGAGTTGGATGAAACCCTATTGAAAGTGACTGAAAAATTAGAATCATGTCCTTTGAACCATTTATCACCCAACAGATGTATCAATTTTATTAGAAAGCTTTGATTAAATTTATTTCAATGGATGTTCACAGGAAATCTTGAAATAGGATTTTATTACTGTATCATAACATGCTTGGCCCTATTATGCTTGGGTTGGATATTCTTGACTGGGTGGAAAATTGTCATTTTCTGTCATCTCTTCCTAAAAAACTGAAAAAAAAACATGCTGATGACATGTTTTTATTGTCAAATGTAGAAGTGGTTTCAGTAAAAACTATTCTTCTAGCTAATTACTGTCAGAAAGAATAATTTTTAAACTCAAATGACCATTTTTGGCAGCTATCTTCTACCATTTACTTGGTACATATTTACAAATCCTAGAGTAGTAAGTAAAATCATTTAAATACCTAGAGATACATATTGAAAGCAGTTTTTTTTTGGACTTATCATTACTTGAAATTTGGCAACCCATAGGTACTCTATTAATAATTTGAGTGACTGCATTGGGTATTTGAAATGCTTTTTACATTTCAAGGCTAAAATTTCATGTAATACTTTACAGCCCCAAATTCTGAGGTTTCAATTGCTACATAGTCCAGTATTTGAGCAGCTTTAGAATTACATTTTGAGAAAATACTGGCCCTTCTCATAGACACAGTCTTGTCTTATCTTATGCTATATGTGAGATGGGCCTCTACTCAGACATGTATCCTGACTAGGGCATCTTATTTTCATAAGATTTCAATCCAAAATTCAATAAATCAACTGTTTGCCAAAGCAAATGCGTGTGACCTGGGTTGTCAGTTTAGATGATCTGCAATTAAGTTTCATGGAAAATTTCCTAAAGGAAAAGCAGTCCATTAGTCCTAGTCATTTTGACTTTTATCCTTGAATCAAATTGTGCCATCAACAAGCTACAATCCTGAACTATTCAATTTTGATGGTATATTAACTTCATTAAGATACATCATATGTGTGATCCAAGTATCACCAGTTCCTACAGAGGATATCATATATCGACATAAATCTCAAATTTTGCTGTCTAGCTTGGTAGGCTTGACCAGCATAGCAGCAGGCTCTACAGCTCCCTGCAAGTATCGCTTCCCCACTGCCCCCTTTACCACCGTATAACTCAGAGTCTGTAGAAGGGGTGCTACTCATGTCGTAGTAGCTGTGCCACTGCCAGCCGGTATCATTTATCAGCACTGGCCTTAAGAATGCCAGTTCCTCAGTTTGTGCCAGCAAACACGGCATTTCTCTATTTGTGGCCTAGGCCATCAGGTCCTCTATCCTACCCCTTCTGCTGCACAGTAGGATGCCAAAGCTGATGGGTGGTCTGTAATACAGTACAACAGAAAATGAGCCTCCTTTTTACATCTTACACATTACAAATTACATGTTAGAGGAATATCAAAGCAGTGTTGTGTGGACCACAGCATACTATAAAAATAGCTATTTGTTTTATTTACAAGTTCCTATATTTTTAAGACCTAAACACATGTTGATGTGAATAGGAGCATTATTTTTAGTGTTTTTCTGCTTCAGTCACCTTGACAATAGTGTTAGCTAACCACTTTCAGAGTCATGTCTCACTTCTGTAGTAGTTTCCTATACAGCCAATGGAAGCATTATTCTTGCTTCTCCTTTGGACACTATACTCATTGTGACAAATCTTCCCTACAGCACAATGTGTAATGCAGGGACAGGGAAGAGCAGATGGCTTTCTCCTCAAGTACTTGTTATGAAACCTAGAATTACTAACATTTGTTCCCATAGTCAATTTAAGTCATTTATGAACACAGCTCATGTTTATGCTGCTAACTCATCGCCATACCATGTCCCCAAAACCAACTCAAGAATGAGACAGTGGCTATGCCTTTCATCCTATCTCTTGCTCTTATTGGCTGGTGTTCTTGCACCAAAACAAATCTCTTCCTAACCCCACAGAAACAAAAGCACCCAAGCAGAACACCACATGCAAATCAATACCAGTAAGGTCACAGGCCCACAGCCTTCCAGAAACAGTAATTCATTTTGGGCTCAGTTAGAAGTCCAGTCCCTGGCAAGTACACATAAATTGCACAAGTAATGAATTAAGAAACCATAATCTAGTGTCTGCAACTCTGTCTTCTCAGATTCTCTCTACATCAACTGGGCTTGTATCTCTGACTTCACATTTGTTATAGTCCCTTGCTTATTTGTGGAACTGACTGTTTTAATTTCTTCTTTCTGGTTTAACATTTCTCAGGCAATGCCATGCCCCTGAATGGTCTTACAGGCCTTTTTACCTGAACTGCCCCCTAGAGGCCAAGGGCTGGCATAGCTGTGCCGGTCTGGCCTCAAGTTTGGTGATCAAACCTGTAACGGCAGGCACACGGTAGATGCCTGATGAATGTTTGCTGATGATTCTGAATTCGGAACCAATAGTAAATTACTTTACTTTATTACAGGATTGCACTGTTCTGCAGCTGTTTCTCATCCATTTTTGTCACACTATATCAATGAGCCGCATTCCCCAAGGCTTTGGCTGAGCTACAACGTGACTATAAATTAGACATCTCTGGAAAATGTGTTAAACTTTTTCATGATAATAGTTTTCTTGTGGGGGTAGGTAGTGGGGACTGTTGTTATTATGTTGCTGGTGTCGTGTGAAAATGAATACAGCTTTGCTAATATAAATCCAAGTTAGATAACTCAAAATGCCAAACTCAGTGGGTAGTAAAGGCTGAGCCAGCATTGCACATAGCCAAGGGCTTTCCTAATCTAGTTAGGTGCATTAACCAAAAAGCAGCCTATTCATAAGAAATGTAAAAATGTGAATTAAATCTATTCTAATTATAGTCAAACACCTAGGAAGTAAACCTGTTTAAGTCTTCAAATATGAATGAAATTTCTGTATACCACTTCTTAGAGATAATATCAATTATCCCAGAGTTATCAAAATTTACTTTTCAAAGAATATTCTTTGTATTTTAGATCCCAGTTGTAGGCCTAAGTAAGTATTGGTATAGCTCTTGGGGGGGGGGGGCGGTGTCTGTATCACTTCCAGACATGAAAAATGTCTACACTCATGCCATGGTATTAACGGATTCTACTACTTAAAGGACAGCGGCAACTGACAATTTTCCCGGTGTAGGCTTAGACATTGCACACCCTTTGGAAATACTCCCCACCTGAATCTAAAATGGACTTAAACCATTTAAGAATGTTAAGCAATGTCAGCATATGCTACATCTCTATTTAATTATAAACTCCTCAAGGGCAAAAGCATTGTTTCCTACCCCTGTGTTCTGTTCACTGTAACATCTACAATAGAATTATTCATTCAGCAGCCTCCTAATAAACACTAGTGACTGGCCTCCTTCTGAAACACACCACCTTAGCTATCTTTCAGTTTATTTGTCAAACACCATAAAGCAGGAGGTCTTAAACTGAGAATAGAGGAAGGTATGTGTTCCAGTATGGGAAAAGGTTGAAATTTTTATTTTCATAAACCTCTACTGAAATTTAGCATTTCCTTCAATTATGAAGGTAGCTAGTAACAGCACAGAGTAGAATTAATGGTGTCTATGACTTTGTAACCAATGTTTTTACCCCATATTACAGTAAGTTTTTATCTTAAAATTTATTTTATACTCATAATTATTTGAAATAATGAGTGATTGGGCAAACCACAAAATTACACATGATAAGAGTTGTCTATTTACAGATGTTAGAGCAACCTAACTGCCAACTCACAGGCAACTCTGTGCCTGATGACCATTCAGGCACCTAATAAAGCTGCATGTGTAAACATCAGTGCTTCAGACATTTACATTACTTTGCAATACTCCATATCTATAGTTATTGATTAATATGTGCAATAAGGTTAGCAAAGACCACCTTAGAGCTTAATGATCTTACCTACATTAAGCAACAGCAGTCTATAAAATGATGTCTTAAAAAATTAAACTTAACTTTTAACATGTCTTGTCTGTTGCTGCACTATAAAGAAGCATATATTTGAGTATATCATAAAAAATTTAAAACATTTTCTTAACTCTTTTGGTATGGCACAAAGCTTTCAATGAACATATGTCTCGAGGAATAGAAAATAATGGAAATAAAAGCAAGTCCAGGTATCTCCTGTCAGTGATCACTGATTAGTAAACCTTTTTATTCTTCTTTCTATCTCCTAATTGATTGGTTCATCCACAGTGGAGTAGAACTTTGTATTCATGTGTCAGTATAGTGCAAAAGAATTCCATGAAGACTCTTTTGTATGGCTACTGTAAAGATTTTCAGCTTTGGGAAGGGAGAATTGCCCTTGCACCTATTAACCTTTCAAAAATAAGCAGAGTAGTAAATGGTGAAAATAAAGTGTAATTAAACCAAGTATTTGACTTGTAGACAAAAGAAACATATTCTCAAAGAACTAAACCCAGTGAAAGCAATTTTGGGATATAGAGTTTTTATGATCATTTTTACTGAATACACATTTAAGAGTTCATTATTCAGGGATTCATTTCCAAGGCCTCTTTAGCACAATAATATTTAGAATTTTCCTAGTAAGAATTGTCACTTATTCAAGCTGAGTCTTTGAATTGAACTGAATCCAATGCTCTAGGAAACAGAGTCACACTCAGTAAAAGTCAGTTGCTGAGCAATCAATGGAAATAGAAACTTTGTGTATGAGACCATTGATTATTTGCTATTGGGCTGGATAGAAAAGACACTACTATAAGTGGAAGATTTGGTCACACCATATGGACATGATGGTTCTGTATAGTTGTTACCTTGACAACAGACTTTGCCATAAACAGAAAGACAATTTATGTGAGGCATTAAGCTTCACCCCAGTAGAACACTGCAATTATGCAGTTTTTCTGTGACAGAATTGTTTTCATGAACTCCAAAATCTATTATGCACCATTTCCTATAATATTACTTTCCCATAATTTTCCTTAGCAGGTAAGATCTCAGCTCTACACTTAATATAAATTGTGATAACAGCATCTAGGTTATTAAGAAGTTCCAATAAGTCTTCGAAGTAAATAGAACTTATAACAATATTTTTAGTTCTGGACTTTGCTTCTATATTTTACTAACTGACTAGAAATAAAAACCGAACTGTAGGTTAATAGATTTTAGAAAAATATTCCCAATGAGAACAAATTTTATCTTACTATTTCTTGTATGTAGTTTCATTTACCGTAACACTGTAGTTTAAATTACATCAATTGGGCTCATTTCACTTAATTTCACACTTAAAGGACAATGCAAACTTGGAAATCACACTTGCATGTGGCATAGGTCTAGACTTTAAATTTCATGATTCTTTTTGTTTATTTGCTTTCTTTTCAAAGCCCCTGGCTTTGCCATGGAGGAAGTATACAGTTTAAAGACAGAGCTCAAAGAGGTGCTTAATAGGATGTATGTGGGATATAAGAGAAAGTGTGGAATCCAGATGACTACACATTTTGAGTCTAACAAAACTGGATTCTCAGTAAAGAAGATGAAGGAATGAAGAGATTTAAAGGCAGAATTAATAAGCCAGTTTTAGTATCTCATATTTAGATGCCTATTAGATATCCAAGTAGAGATAATAAGAAGGAATTCAGTTATAATAGTCAAGAGAGGGGTTGAGCCTGGAGATACATGTTGGAACCCCAAAACACATAGATATAATTTAAAGCATATCAATGGATAGGATCTCTTAGGGAGTAAGTGCTCAAACAGAAGAGAACAGGTTTCAGGTCTAAGACAGAGACCCCTGTAAATTTAAGAACTGAAAAAATGAGGAATTTCCAGCAAAAGATACTGGAAAGGAGTGGTAATTGTGATAAGAAAAGATCTGGAGAATGTGATGTGAAGAAATGTTTAAAGAAGAAAGACGAGATCAAGAGTTTCAAATACTATAGAACGATCAAGTAATACAAGCTAAAATTTGTCCAATAAATTTGGCAACAAGAAGATCACTGGTGACCATAATAAGAATGGTTTCCATGAAGTAATGTGATAGAAATGATCTAGTACAGTAAAAAAAAAAAAAAAAAAAAAAGATGATTTAATGATTCAGAGGATAATTAAAGGATAAAGGCTTTAGTAGGTGATGAGGGATAGAATTCAGGGCACAAATAAAATGACATCCTTACATTCTTTATAGTATAAGAAAAGGCAAGTTGTAGAGGTGTACATATGGGTCACTTGCAGGAAGATGTAGAAGTTCTTTTAAAATGACTTCAATTATTTTGTTGAGTTAATAAGATAGCTCATCATCTGAGAGTGAAGATGAAGGAGGGATAAGATTAAAACAGAGTGGATAAGATATGAAATAGTATTCTTAAAGAATAGGGATACAAACTGATTATGAAAATGTCACAAAGCATTGGGCAGCATTGGGGTTTCACTTGAATTCTGTGATTTAGAATCTGAAATGAGACCAGTCAGCTTGGCTGTATTTTCTTCAGCAATTTTGCTCTGATGTACATCTGGAGTAGGCAGAGAGTTTGATTTAACAAGCTTTGGAGTTTCGCCAAGAGGAAGGGAGAAAGAAAAAAAAAAGAATTATGGGTATATGCAAAAGAATGATTATAATAGTGAATCATGGCATCTAATTCTGTGTAAGAAAAGAAATGAGGACATAACATGGGTAACAATGAAAAACTAATAGAATGACTATATTGGAGTTCTGAGTCAGGTGAAAGAGTAGTTGGAATTAGGGTGCTAGGAAAATAAGATGGAAAGATGGAGTTGGTTGTCAAAGACAGGGATACTTGTAATAAAGAATTTAGATGAGTTGTAGTTATTGCACACAAAAACACCTGGAATACATTAGAATATACGGCTGAGATAAGTGGAGAAAAAAAATCACTATAAGTGAGCAGGTGAAGAAATTAATAAGTCAGAGTACTGGATGTATTATATAGATGATATACATGGAATAGAAATTATTCAGATTGAGAAGAATGGGAATAATGGTGAAGAAAAAGATCTTGAACCAGTTGCCATTATCATCAATAAATGAAAGAAAGTGACCACTAGGGATGAAGATGACTGGAACAGAAGGTGACAACATGAGAATCAAAACTGGGCTTTTTATAGCAGCTGAAGAAACAATATCTGGAAGAGCAATGAGGAAAGGTGAACTTACCCCACCTCTAGTAATATGTAGGATGCCACCACCTGAGAAGGCTGTAAAAGAGCTAACTTCCAATTAAGAATAAAAATGAGCGCCAATTTATAGAACATGCAGAGCCATGTGGAAAAGAGATTCTGGGTAATGAGAGATGTCTATGAGCCTGGACTTCTTAAATCTGTTAACTGAAGTAAACAGAAATGAGAGACATCATGGAATTATTCTCTTAAGGAGAAGTTCTATGTTAATTTTTCACCTTGGGACAGTTCTCAGGTAATTTGTAGTGGTAAGTCAGAGGGTAGATGGTATTGATGAATATTGATCTTACCAGGAACATGGAGTAGTCTATGCCCCTCTTGAGCTCTACAAAGACAGTTAAGAATAGGGGGACAGCCTTGCTAGGAGCATAAAATTTCAAAGGTTATAAAATATAGCATTTATGACTCAAAACTCATCAGATCCCATAGGGCTAAGTGATATTGAAGTGCAATAGCAGAATATGTTGAAGATTTGTTAATGAATTTTCCAAGAGGATTCTGCATTATTAAATCAAAGACTGCTCTTTTATGGAAAATAGCAGACTTCTGCAGAAAGGCAGTTAAAAAAATCTTCTGTTAGTAAAATTCATACTTTTAATTACTGACTCTGAGGTATAACTAAATATTTATGGGAGTGGTAAGAAGGAAATAGGTGACCCTAGAGGGGAGTGGAAAGGCAATGAAGAATTCACTGTTCTAGGAAAAAAAAATGATTTTTACATATAGAAATCAGTTTCTGCAAAAAAATGCAAGACTAAAAGAAATTTCATTATTTCAAAACATAATATTGACTTAAGAAAATGTTACCAAGAATAATCTCTGATGGCAATCTACACAGTCTACCTCGCTTTGAACTGAAAGACAAACTACAAGTCTAAAAATATGTCCAATACTCTGTACCAACCTGCAGAAAGACTGTCTAATATTGGATAGATCATTACAGATGAGGTACGACTATCAGTCAACTGGATTTGTTGTTCTTAAAAAACATCTGAACCTATTATTCAAGAGCTGGGATTTCTATTTCCATTACTGTCTTTCTGCCTACAGGTCTGTGTTGCTCAGAATACAAGATGTGCATTACAGAGAAATGCCCAGTTTAAAGGAATAGCATCATCTTCTCTTTAACTCTCTAGGAATAGGACGGCAAAGTTATCAGCAAATCATAGACAGGGTTTAAAATGAAGTCTTACAAGCTTTATTTCTATCATTCATATAAAGAAATCATACAATTTATTTACTAATTTTCCTAAATGTAATTATGTATTCATGCATTCACTCATTTATAATTATTTTATTATTGTCCACTCTGTACCACACACTGTGTTAGGCACTGCAAATATAACATGAATAAAACTGATACAATTCATTCAGAGAGATAGCTACAACAAATAGACATAATGAATAAATAATTGGAAACTATAATTAATATATAGATAAATACCAGGTCCTCACAGAGACTACAATATTATGGGAATATAGTTTAGATTATAAAGTCAAGAAAGTGAAATTTAAGCTTATCTCCTCACAATTTACTTGTTACTTACAAATGGGAGAAAATGTGCCTTTCCAGTGAAGAAATCTGGCAGATACTAAGAATGAACAAAGTTATTACCACCAAATATGGAACAACAGATGTGGTACACTGAGAATATACAATTATTTCTGTAGTATTGCTATTAAAAAAATAACCTAAATCCAACCATTAGGCAATTACTGAAAAAAACAAAGAACTGGCTTGGACTTCTCAAAAATGCCCAACATTAATGACAATGAAAGGTTGAGGGACTGTTTCAGATGAAAGGAAACTAGAGAGATATAACAACTAAATATGATTGATGCAAGAGTCTGGATTGGATCCTAGATGGAAAGGTAAAGTTGCTATAAAGAACATGGAGCTAACTGGCAAATTTTGACCATGGAGTACATATTAAATGAAAGTATTTTATTGATATTAATTTTCCTTAATTTGATAAAGTACTATAGTTATATAAAAGAATGACCTTATTCTTAAGAGACAGGTGCTAAATTATTTAGTGGTGAAGGATCGTGATGTTTGTAGCTTACCCTAAAATGGTTTAACATAGAGATAGGTAGAGAGAGAGAGAGAGAGAGATACACAAAGAAACAGAGACAGAAAGAGACAGAGACAGAGAATGATAAAATATATATAAATAATGAAAATATTTACAAATGGTGAATGTATATGGAAATTGAATATGTGTTCATTGTACTATTCTTACAATTTTTCTGTTGTTTTAAATTTTTCTAAATAAAATTAAAAGCAATTTAAACTTACACCTGATGGAGGAAGAATAGATATTACCTATATGGAGACTATTATAGGCAAAGAGAAAAGGATGTGACAAGGTTCTGAGGCAGGAAAAGAGAAGAAAATTCCATGCAGTCTAGCTGAACGAAAGAGGGTTTAAGTCTTCCCTGAGTTCAGAGAGATTCCTCTACTGATGTTGAAGAAGCAAGCAACCATATGTTTTATAGCTACAAGCAAATGCATTCTGAATATAGGCATGTGAGATTGGAAGAGGATCCTGAGCGTAAGATTAAACCGAGCCCAAGCTAACACCTTGATTGCAGTCTTTTGAGGGCCTGAGAGGAGCCATCCCTGGACTCCTGACTCGCAGAAACTATGAGATAATGTAACATTATCTTTTCTCTAGCAAACTTCATTATAAGATAAACTACATAACACATATAAAACATGTGTTAATTAACTGTTTATGTTATTGGTAAGGCTTCCAGTCAACAGTAGGCTATTAGTAGTTCAGTTTTGGGGAGTCAAAAGTTCCACGTGTATTTTTGATTGGGCAGGGGTGGGCTTCCCTAATCCCTGTGGTGTTCAAGGGTCAACTGCATACTATGCAAATGACTTAGCACAATCTTGGAAAAGAAAGGTTGGAAGACATTACCTGATTTCAAGACTTACTATAAAGTTTCATTAATCAAGACAGTGTGATTTTGGTGCAAATACAGACAAACAGATCAATGAAACAAAAACAGAGAATCTAGAAATAATCACAAAAATAGTCAACTGACTTTTCACAGTCACTTAGGCAATGTGATGGGGGAAAACCAGCATTTTCAAGAGATAATACTAAAAAAAATGAATAAACAAATGGAAAAAATCAGCCTCAAAGCTTATTTCAAACCATGCACAAAAATTAATTCAAGATGGATGATAGTCCTAATTTTAAAGCTAAATCTATAAAGCCTCTAGAAGAAAACATAAGAGAGTATCCTCATGATCTTAAGACAGGAAAAATTTTCTTTTTTCCCCACCTTTATTAAGGTTTTTATTTTAATTCTAGTATAGTTAACATATAGTGTTATATTAGTTTCAGGTATACAATATAATAATTTAACAATTCTATACATTACTCAGTGCTCATCATGATAAATGTACTCTTAGTTCCCTTCACCCATCTCCCTACCCATTTCCCTCCTGGTAACCATCAGTTTGTTCTCTTTAGTTAAGACTCTGTTTCTTGGCTTGTTTCTCTCTCTTTTTTTTTTTTTTTTGCTTGTTTGTTTTGTTTTTTAAATTCTACAAGTGAGTGAAATCATATGGTCTTCTTCTTTGATATATCTCACTTAGCATTATACTCTCTAGATACATCCATGTTCTTGCAAATAACAAGATTTCATTTTTTTATGGTTGAATAATAATATGTACCACATCTTCTTTATCCATCATGTATTGGTGGACATTTGAGCTGCTTCTATAATTTTGCTGTTGTTAATAATGCTACAGTAAACACAAGGGTACATATATCCCATAAATTATTTGTATTTTTTCGGAAAATTACCAATAATACAATTACTGGATAGTTGGGTAGTTCCATTTTTAACTTTTTGAAGAACCTTCATACTGTTTTCCACAGTGGCTGCACCACTTTGCATTCCCATCACAGTGCATGAGGGTTCCTTTCTTTCCACATCCTCACCAATACTTGTTGTTTCTTGTGTTTTAGCCATTCTGACTAATATGAGGCGGTATCTCACTGTAGTTTTGATTTACATTTCCCTAACAATGGGGATGTTGAACGTCTTTTCATGTGTCTGTTGGACATCTGTATGTTTTTGGAAAAATGTCTGCTCACGACCTCTGCCCATTTTTAATTGGATCATTTGTTTTTCTGATGCCTAGTTGTGTTAGTTCTTTATATATATTAGATACTAAACCTTTATCAGACATGTCATGTGCAAATTACTTCTCCCATTCAGTGGGTTGCCTTTTAGTTTTGTTGATTATTTCCTTTGCTGTGCACAGGCTTATGTTGATGTAGTTCCAATAGTTCCAATGCTTTTATTTCCCTTGCCTCAGGAGACATATCTAGAGAAATGTTGCTACAGCTGATATCAGAGAAATTACTGCCTGTGCTTTCTTTGAGGATTTTTTATGATTTCAGGACTCATATTTAGGTCTTTCATCCATTTTGAGTTTATTTTCATGTATGGTAAAAGAAAGTGGTCCAGTTTCATTCTTTTGCATGTTGCTGTCCAGTTTCCCAGCACCGTTGTTGAAGAGACTGTCTTTTTCCCAGTGAATTCTTTCCTGCTTTTTTGAAAATTAATTGACCACATAGCTGTAGGTTTATTTCCGGGCTCTCTATTCTGTTCTGTTGATCTATGTGTCTATTTTTGTGCCAGTGCCACACTGTTTTGATTACTATAGCTTTGTAAAACAACTTGAAGTCTGGAATTGTGATACTGCCAGGTTTTTTTTAATTTTTTATTGTTATGTTAATCACCATACATTATATCATTAGTTCTTGATGTAGTGTTCCATGATTCATTGTTTGTGCATAACACCCAGTGCTCCAGGCAGAACGTGCCCTCCTTAATACCCATCACCAGGCTAACCCATCCCCCCACACCCCCTCCCCTCTAGAACCCTCAGTTTGTTTTTCAGAGTCCATCGTCTCTCATGGTTCATCTCCCCCTCCGACTTACTCCCCTTCATACTTCCCCTCCTGCTACTGCCAGTTTTGCTTTTCTTTTTCAAGATTGCTTTGGCTATTCAGGGTCTTTCGTGGTTCCACACAAATTTTAGGATTGTTTGTTGTAGCTCTATGAAAAATGCTATTGGTATTTTGATAGGGATTGGATTAAATGTGTAGATTGCTTTGGGTAGTAATGGACACTCTAACAATGTTTTTCTCCCAATCCATGAGCATGGAATGTCTTTCCATTTCTTTGTGTCATCTTCAATTTCTTTCATCAACGTCTTATAGTTTTCAGAGTACAGGTCTTTTACCTCTTTGGTTAAGTTTATTCCAAGGTATTTTGGTTTTGGTGCAACTGTAAATGGGACTGATTCCTTAATTTCTCTTTCTTCTGCTGCTTCATTATTAGTGTATAGAAATACAACAGATTTCTGTACTTTGATTTTATATCCTGCAAATTTAGTGAATTCATTTATCATTTCTAGCAGTTTTTTTTAGTTGAGTGTTTGGAGTTTTCTCTATATACTATCATGTCATCTCCAAAGAGTGAAAGTTATACTTCTTTACCAATTTGGATGTCTTTTATTTCTTTTTGCTGTCTGATTGCTGTAGCTAGGACTTCCTGTACTATGTTGAATAACAGTGGTGAGAGTGAACATCCTTGTCTTGTTCCTGACCATAGAGGAAAAGCTCTTAGTTTTTCCCCACTGAGGATGATATTCACTGTGGGTTTTTCATATAAGGCCTTTATTATGTTGAGGTATGTTCCCTCTAAGCCTATTTTGTTGAGGGTTTTCATCATGAATGATGCTGTATTCTGTTGAATTCTTTTTCTGCTTCTAATGACATGATCACATGGCTTTTATCCCTTATCTTAATAATTGATGTATCACATTGATTGATTTGCAAATATTGAATCACCCTTGCAACCCAGGAATAAATCCCACTTGGCTGTGGTAAATGATTTTTTTAATGTATTGTTGGATTCAGTTTGCTAGTATTTTATTGAGAATTTTTGCACATTTGTTCACCAGACATAATGGCCTATAGTTCTGTTTTTGTTGTTGCTGTTTGTTTGTTTTTGTGGTATCTTTATCTGGCTTTGGTATCACGGTAATACTTGCCTCATAGAATGGATTTGGAATTTTTCCTTCCTCTTCTATTTTTTGGAATAGTTTGAGAAGAAGACATATTAACTCTTCTTTAAATGTTTGGTAGAATTTGCCTGTGAAGCCATCTGGATCTTGCACTTTTGTTTGTTGGGAGTTTTTTGAATACTATTTCAGTTGCTGGTAATCAGTCTGGGCAAATTTTCCATTTAGTCCTGATTCAGTTTCAGGAGGTTATATGTTTCTAGGAATTTATCTATTTCCTCTAGGTTGTGCAGTTTGTTGGAATATAATTTTTCATAATATTGTCTTACAATTGTTTGTATTTCTGTGAGGTTGTTTGTTATTTCTCTTATTTCATTTCTTTTTTCTTTTTTTAGAGAAAGGCAGACTGCCACATGCAGCACCTCATTTGGATGTGTCTGGAGTCTTGGAAGCTTGACTACCCTATGTTTGCCTATAAATGGACCTTGAGAGCTTTTCTGGAGGTTCTAGCAGGTGAGTGCAGCTTACTCGTATACGCTAAACCGAAGAACAATCCTCCTCTATCAGGGAAGTTTGTCCTCTTCCACCAAGTGTGCAGCTTTGGGAGGGACACACATGGAGTGGCAGTAGAGGAAGGGGACTTCTCCCTTGCCAGTCAGATCAGCCAAATCAATCCTGACTATCAATGGGGTGACGTCATTTTGTTCAACTCTGTGTCTCTTTCTGTGTGTTAGGAAAGCGAGCTACATCTCCTACTCTTGAAGGTAATGGTTTTTTGAAGAAGAGGTCCTGTAGTGTCCTGCAGTGCAGTGTCTCCTGTTCCTCAGGACCTGGTACTTCAGAGGGTGTCTCCTATGTGTGTTGCATGTGCCCTGCTCTTGAGCCCAGTCAAGTTGTCTGCAGAGGCTCTCTTTGCTTGTTGTGAGCAGTGTTTGGTCCCTGGCCAGGTCAGATGCTTTTTAACAAGATGTGCACTTGTCTGCTTGCATAATGAGACTGCTGCCATCACTGCTGCCACTGGAACTTAGGGTCTCAAAATGCATGGCTTGGGAGAGAAGGTATTGGTGAGGTTTGCACAGGTCTTCTGTGGAAGGGGGCCCACAGCACCAGGAGTTAAGCAAGTGTAATTGGGCAGGTGGATCTGCCAAAGCGGGGTGGAGGTGGCACCTGGTGTAAGCAAGTTAGATAGTGAGTGTTGGTGCCAGGCTTGTTCCCTGTGTGTTTATGTTGGGGAGTCAGGGAGGGAAAAAGTGATGTCAGCTCACTTATTCCTGCAGGGGTCTCCCCATGATCCCTGCCTCTCTGGGTCACATTCTGAGATGAGTAACTTCCTCCTGTTTGCCTCTGGTGTTTTTCAAACTGCTCCTTCTGTATCTTCCCTGGCTGTTTGTTGTGCTGTCCCTTTAAGGGGGCGGACTCCACTTTCTGACACCCTCAGGGCTTTCCCAGAACCAAGCTTGATTTTTAAAATTCCTGTCTTTAAATCCTGCTGGTTGTAAGAATTCAAGATATTTGGCCCCTCTAGCTTTCAAAGCCAAATGTTATGGGGATTTAATTTCCCTGTACAGGTTCCCCAGCATAATAGTGAAACAGTTTTTCCCTCTTCTCCCCACCTTCATCTCCCTCCCCACCATGGACAACCTCAATCTGTTTTGCTCCCAAACCTCATATTCACCCTTCCTACCTTCTTCAGTGTGACCTCTTCTCCGTCTTTAGTTGTGGAGTTTGTTCTCTCAGTCTTTGGGTCATTTTCTGAGTTATTTATGTTGATGTGAGTGTTATCTAGTTGTACACATGGGACAAGGTGAGCTTAGGGTCCTCCTATTCCACCATCTTCCCCTGCCAACCACCAGGAAAGGATTTCTTAGATAGGATATAAAATGTGCTGAACATAAAAAAGTTAATAAATTGGGCTTTATATATATATATATATACGCAAACAATGACTCATGGAACACTACATCACAAACTAATGATGTAATGTATGGTGATTAACATAACAATAAAAAATTTTAAAGAAAAAAATAAAATGGCCCCTTGTTGGATATAATGCAGAGTAGAGCTATAGATTCATTTGCATAATTTTTCCTATGCTGATCTTTAACAAAAGGAGAAAGTAAATAATGTGACCCATGATTGCAACTGGCACTAGCTTTGGCACAAAGTATGGAGATTTGGGGTTCTGGGCAGAGAAATACTGAAATAGATGGCCATTAGGTGTTGAATGTGGTAGGAACACAGAATATCCATGCAGGGGAAAAAAGAAAAAGAAAAAATAAAGCTGCATGAAATGAAAGGATTAAGTGATTAGAAATTTTAGTGCAGGTAGGGAGAAGATCTTTAATGGGGGAATAAATGTTTGTAAGATAACTCATAAAGATTGAGTTTATGTTGGGGTGCCTGGGTGGCTCAGTTGGTTAAGCGACTGCCTTCAGCTCAGGTCATGATCCTGGAGTCCCAGGATCGAGTCCGCATCGGGCTCCCTGCTCAGCAGGGAGTCTGCTTCTCCCTCTGACCTTCCTCTCTCTCATGCTCTCTACCATTCTCTCTCTCTCTCTCTCTCTCAATAAATAAATAAAAATCTTTAAAAAAATTGAGTTTATGTTATAATTTATGGCTAATAAGGAACCTGTGATACAAACAAAAAGGCAATAAATACACAGACTGGTAAAGCCTATAGCAGGACTAAGTTGTGGATATTATGTGAGCATGTAGGAACTCCATCTAACCTACTCATTTATGAGTCATTTTTCTCATCATCATGCTTAGCTAAGTCCACATAACAAGTGGCTAATGTGTAAGTTAGAATGCAAAATCAGTTTCTTCAGTTCCACCCCGCAAAATACATCAAGTCTATAAAATAGTGGTAGTAAGGCTAGTTCTAAATTTTTACAATCCAGGACTTGGTGTACAACTCAAAAATTTTGACTACAAAACTCCTATATATTAAGCTAATTTAAAAAAAACTTCATCTTTAATACATAGCTAACATGTCCTTTGATTTACGGTCCCTTCTTGTTAATGGATTAATGACCAGGGCATATGAGCATCCAACTTACTGAATTAGACTGTAAGTATATTGCTCATGAACATTAAAATGCAGCTTCTCTGTGAATTTTCTATTTTAAAAGTTAACTTCCTATCATAAAACAAAAATATTCTAAAGTATGGCCTCATTCAGTGATTGATTTTAGTTCTCAGATAATTTTTTTAAAGAGAAGTCTTCTATCTCTGTTTTCCCCTCACCCTTACTAGAGCTTAACTGAATACTAAAGATTCTACTAATCACATCAAGAGTACACAAACCAACTAAGATGCTATGGGCACAACCATACCACACTATGTTTGAGATTAAATTGAAGTTCTAATGAGCAGAGATGGATTTATTCTTATGCAATCATTGACCAGTTTTGGTTGCAGTTTCACTAGAACAGTTAAGTAATTTTTTAAAAATTGTCAAATACTAGTTTTAATATTGACTTCAATCATTTGTCTGTCATTTATGATACTGTAATATAAGAAACCATATTTCATTTTTGTCCCCATTCTATGTAGATCTCCTAAAACCCTTGTAATTTCCTAAATGACAACAGTGAAAAGGTGTCTTGATATTCATAATAAACCCCTTTCTTTTTAAAAAAGATTTTATTTATTTATTTGACAGAGAGAGAGAGAAAGCACAAGCAGGGGGAGTGGGAGAGGGAGAAGCCGACTCGAGTTGAGCAGAGAGCCCGACGGGGGTTTTGATCCCAGGACCCCGGGATCATGACCTGAGCCAAAGGTAGAAACTTAACCAACTGAGCCACCCAGGTGCCCCAATAAACCCCTCTCAACTTGATTTTATGTTAATGAGGTAACTTTTAAAGTTACAAAAGCACCTAACAATGGGGGCTGGTTGCCACGGGAATTAACCATGTGATTGGAGGGTTGGAACCTTCAGTTTGACCCCACTGACCTCCGGGGAGGGTAATAGGCTGGAGATTGCATCCATCAACATGACCAAGGATTTAATCAATCCTGCCTATGTAATGAAGCTTCCATAAAAACCCAAAAGGGATAGATTCAAAGTGCTTACAGGTTGGTGAACATATGGAGGTGTTTGGAGAGTGGCATCTGTGGAGACAGTATGAAAGCTCCACACCCTTTCCCCATACCTTGCCCTATGCATCTCTTCCATCAGGTTGTTCCTGAGTTATATATTTTATAATAAACTGGTAATATAGTAAGTAAAATGTTTCCCTGTGTTCTGTGAGCCACTCTAGCAAATTAATTGAAGCCAAGGAGGGGGTCGTTGGAACCTCCAATCTATAGCCATCCAACTAGAAGCATGAGTCATAACCTAGACTTGCAATTGCCATCTGAAGTTTGGTGGGTGGGGGTGGCAGTCCACCAAGCTCTAGGACCAAGCTCTTAACCTGTGGGATCTGACAGTATCTCCAGGTAGATAGTATCAGAACTGAGTTGAATTGTGTGTCAGACAATTACTTGGTGGTTTGGAAAACAACACATATTGTAATTGAGAGCAGAATTATAGCATTATATATTCACATCCAGATTTTTATACACCTGGACCTACCACACCTAGTTTTGTCAATATTTTTTGATGACAATATTTATTTACATATAAGACTATAACCTTCACCAGAGAAGAGTCTGTTTACTCAGGAATGATTCTTAGTGCTTGGTAGAATGCCTGGCACATAGTAAACACTCAGTAACTATTTGTTGATTGGATGATTTATATTTAAGAAGAAATGGAAATATATGGTTACCAATAATAATTATTGAAAAAAATCTCATCCTAGTACAGTGAATTGTTTCCCAAATGGCTGGTCTATCAATATAAAGAAAATGCAGGACAAATTATTAGGCATAATGCCATTATGTAAGAAGCTCAACTTGAATGACTAGTCTTCTTATATAAAATGTTTAAAATAATGACTCATAAGAGACTCTTAATCTTAGGAAACAAACTGAGGGTTGCTGGAGGGGAGGGGGTGTGGGTATGGGATAGCTGGATTATGGACACTGCAGAGGGTATGTGTTGTGGTGACCACTGGGTGTTATGTAAGACTGATGAATCACAGACCTGTACCCCTGAATTATATGTTAATTAATTGAATTTAAATTAAAAATAAATTTAAAAAAATGAAAGATCAAAAATAAATAAAATAAAAATAAATGACCCCAAGAACTGGGCTAACAGGTGCCACAGTTCTTGGCATTTGATTTTGGGAAGTCTTCCAGGCTTGTTACCTCCTACAAGCTTCAGACCTACATGTTAGTCAACTCTCCTCAATCTGTGTTAAATCTCCTCAGAAATGTGTCTCATTTCAACTCATAGCCTGATGATTTTTCAAACTTTCTTTTATATTTTTATATTTTCATATTTGCAACCCAAATTCATAATGGTGACCTATATGTTATCCAGTGCCCCTTTAGATTAATACTTCCAGACCTGTGTGCTACCATAGAGGACATGTCATATATTTGAGATTCTGCTCGTGGGTGGTCCATGGTAATTCTCAAATAATGATTATTAGGGAAAGGAGGCCAGATGATACCAGGAAGTACATGTATATGACAAAAACAGTAAGCAAAAAAATAAGTAGTTAAGAGAGAAAATCAAAAATTTTTTTAAAGATTTTATTTATTTATTTGACAGAGAGAGAGACAGTGAGAGAGGGAACACAAGCAGGGGGAGCGGGAGAGGGAGAAGCAGGCTTCCCTCCAAGCAGGGAGCCCGATGTGGGGCTCGATCCCAGGACCCTGGGATCACGACCTGAGCCGAAGGCAGACGCTTAACCGACTGAGCCACCCAGGCGCCCCGAGAAAAATCAAATTTAATATACACCATAAACAGCAAGGACAATGGAAGGTGCCATGAAAAGAATAGAGTCATGATCACCATAGATTTGTCAAGGTCTCAGAGGACAAATCATCTGGTCTACTCTGTCATTTGAGTAAAACAAATTAGCTCTATCTTTGTAACTCATAGAGGTTTGACTAAAGTTTTGATTAATTTTACTAAATTTCTGACCAAAATGGCAGGATGTTTCTGGTCTTCTATGGACATGACCTAAAAGAACAAAAGACTAGAAATAAAATAAAAAGTCCAAAAATCAGCAAAAAATCATAACCCAGTATGAATACAACAATGAGCCAGCATCCTTAGCTAAATGGTATGCTGAGACAATCTAAAACCTCTAAGGTGAGAACTGCAAGTTAAGTATGATGAAAGCTCACATACAGATAATGTCAGTAAAGGAAAATATTGTGAACAAATTCCTTGGAAATGGCTCAAGGAAGGAGCAGAAAGGAGAAAAAAAGAATTCAAATAAAATTAGTAAAATTAGTAGTGTTTTACTACTAAAGCAAAGAGTGAAAAGGAAAGCTATCAGGAAACTTGCAGGGATGGATATGTTTAATATCTTGATTACAGTGATAATCTTAGAAATTACCACATTCTACACTTTAAATATAGTCAATTTATTGTTTGTAATTATACCTCAATAAAACCGTTAAAATCAATACATTTGTATCTTCTTCTATCTCAGAGGCTTTGCTTGCGAAACATTTGGCATAAATTCCCTGTCTCCTCTGCAAAGCAAGCCAATACTTTAAAAATGCTGTAATTCTAATGAGATAAAAAATCTATACGTTTTGGAGTGAGAACTCTCATGGTGGCTATAGCACTGATAGCCTGAAAATTTACAGAGTTGCAGGAAAACATCCTTTCCTTAAACAGTCCTCAAAAAGTTATGCAAACGAAAAATACAAATGTGGTTCATGAAGTTACCTAGGAAAAATGTATTTAAAAATAATATCACAAGCAACATTTCAGATGACAATTATGGAGTTTAAATTAGTCTGCAAGATTCCAAAATTCCCTGTAGGTAAAATGCAATAGCAACAGATGGCAGACAATTTGGAAATCACAGTAGCAAGCAGAGCATCTTAAAAGGCAGATATATACCTAGAAGAAATTTCGACAAAGCCTTATATGTAAGCACTCTGAGCCAATGCACATATTTAAAATAGGTTATTTTTCACTGATAAAGCAACTTTAATATGGATTTCTCCAAGATAAGACTCCATCAATATTCTTTCTGATTCTTCAGAAAAAAATAATCTTTGTAGATTTGGTATCTTTCATGATGATGAGTATTTCCTGATGTGGAAATTTTCTTTTTCTTGGTTTATCAATTAATCAGAAGCATTGAAAGAACTTAAAATTCCTAAGCTAGACCTATATCACTTGCAAATTGATCACTGACCCACTGAGTAATTAAATTGCCTGACTTTTTTTTAAAAGATTTTATTTATCTATTTGAGAGAGAGAGAGTGAGAGAGAGCATGAGAGGGGAGAGGGTCAGAGGGAGAAGCAGACTCCCCACTGAGCGGGGAGCCCGATGTGGGACTCAATCCTGGGACTCCAGGATCATGACCTGAGCTGAAGGCAGTCGCTTAACCAACTAAGCCACCCAGGCCTGACTTTTTTAAGATAACATCTGAGATAATTACACTGAAGCCCATTGATTTGGTTGATTCATTTATTCACTCACATATTCCTATAATACTGTTGAGTATTCAGTATATATAAAACACTAGAATAGACAGTGAGGATTTAAAGAGAAATAAGACCCAGAAAGGTCCTGTGGCACAGAAATCTGCTATCTATTGTGAAGTTAGAAACTAAATAGAAAATATTATGTGATAAGCACTGTGACAGAATTCCTGAACATAGTATTGGGTAAACACAGGTAGGTGCACCTATCCATGGACTGGGGTAAACTCAGCAAAGTTTTTCCAAGAACTCATGTTAGAATTAACAAGGCAAGGAAGAAGTGTTGGGGATATAGAACATGCAAAGCCAGGAACTGAATGAGCGCTTTCTCTCTCTTTACAATGAAATTTGACTGACCTTATACCAGTTTTTCTATATTGCTTACAGATAAGCCAGTGAATAAGTTGGGCTAAACTTAAAGCAGTTGAGACATCCACTCAGACTGCTTCATCAAACAAATAAACATTAATTTATCATGTGTTTCTAACCTGCATGGAATAAGTGCCAAAATCAAGGTAATATCATAATCTAATGTACCCATATCTAGGTTCATCCTTCCACCCTGACCAATGCCTTCTCCTGTGGCATGAGTGTCTACCTGATCCCCATATTTCATCAAGAGAAGTGATCTGTCAAAGAAAAGAAGTTTCTGCAACCAGAGTAATTGTTCTACAATGTAGAGTGAAGTTGTGAATTTAATTCACACTACAATCTATATATCCAGAGAAAAAGCAAATTCCTTTATCTTTTTTATAAATTATTTATACTTCCATACAAATCCACCCATCCTTTAGCAGGGATATATATATATATATGTGTGTGTGTGTGTATATATATATATATATATATACACACACACACACATATATCTCCAATGCCTAATGTAATTAACATTTATCCTAACTTAAATAGTAATTAAGCTAATGTTAGACTTCCTAGGATTAGCTCAGTTCCTCAGGTGGTCTTCTCTCCTTGCCTCTCCTAAGATGGTATCTCAGAGCATGAACAGAGAAATGCATGGTTCATGAGATCACTGAAGAGTGAATTATTTGGGTTCTTTTTACATGATATTCTCTGGTAATCTTTGTGATGCTCAAATATGATCTCTCAGCCCAAGATTTGTATATCTAGGTGCTTACTTGACATTTTATATGCCTATCTAATAGGTATCACAGACTAAAATGTCCAAAACATAAAATAAGTTTTATTCCTCTCTGAATCCTCCTCATTCATATAAATGGTCTCATCATCACCTAGTTTCTCAAGCCAAAATCCTAGGAGTCATTACGTTTCCCTCCCACATCTTATCATCAGAAGAGCCTATCAGCTCAACTAAAAATGTACATGGATTTATCCTTTTCCCTCCATCATCCTTGCCATTATTCTGGTCTAAGCCTCATCATCTCTTGATGAGATTTCTGAAGTAACGTTTTGTATCATTTCAACTTTGTTCTTCTCTTGACAGCCAGACTGATCTTGGAAAATGTCACTCAGACCCTCAATCTCCTTCAAACCCATCAATTGTTCCCACTGCAGGTAGACTGAAATCTTGTCTAATAACATTTAAACTGAGGTCACCTTGTCCTATAGGCCATGCATGATCCAGCTCCTCCTCCTTCTTCAATGTCATCACTCCCACTCCCAACCATAACAGTCTCTTTTCTGTTCCCTGAGTAAGACAAGCTCTTATGTGCCTTAGAGCCTTTGTAATTCACTGTTCTATGTGTGCCTAGGTTCTTAGCAAGCAAAAATGTCACTTCAACAGACACTTCTGATCACATTGTCAAGAGTGGCAAGAACTCAGTTCTCTGCTTTGTATCACAACACCTTCTTTGTATTGCACTACTTTTCACAAATTATAATTATATCATTAAGTAATTAATGTGTTTATTTTACTAGTTTATTGTCTCTCTTCTCCTTTGTTGTATGCTCCATAAGGAAAGGACCTTATCTGTGCCGTTACCATTATATCTCTGTCACTTAATTTACTGAGCAGAATGGATGAATGAATCACTAGATGCAGTAGTTTGATGCACATTTGGTTATGCTTAAAATTATTTGTCAAATTACACAATGTCTTTCACAGTTGGCATAATATGGCTTCAGTCATCCTAAACTACACTTGTTACTATTAATACTTTTACTTTTGTTATCACTACTACTACTGTTGCCTTTTAAACATTCCATAATAAAATAACTGATCTCTCCTAACATATTTAGAAACGAGAGCCTAGTACTTCAACTGGGCAGAACTGGTAAGAATTACTGGAGTGTTGGCCATATCTGCTACTATCACTTTAGGACTCTGCTAGGAGCATTTTAGAAGCTAGCGATGATGATTGCCTTGAAGATTCAGTCATTCAGAAAGTTGAGATAACCTACATTCACTTGGAAGAAATGTATAGTTCCTAAACATAAATGGGTAACTTCTCTGGAGTGTCACTTCATCTGTAACCATGCAGATCTAAATTTTATGCCCAAGGCTCTGATAAAACAGATAATCCAGATATCCTTTGCATTTCTGTTGGTGCTGAGCCATGAAGCATGATATTGCCTGAGACCAGTATCACCCAAAACTATCACTTGTCCTGAGGCCTGAAAAGACTTAATGGAATTTAATTTTTTTGCTAGGAGCATTATTGGCTCAAGCATATTGCATTCATCTGGAAGTATATCTTTGAAACTGTAGAAATAGCTGCTTTGACATTAACTTACTCCTCCTGTTTTGTATCATTGTGAATATTGTGATTATCTCTAGAAATTATTCAAAATTATACCTGTCATGGATGAAACTTTATTGGACTTTTCAAACACATGAACTTTCCTCAAATTGATGCACAGAAAGAAAATTCAAGAGAGTCTTTCTCCCAGGAAGCTTTCTTAGAAAATCATTTTAAGTTAACCAATGGAATACTTGTATTCTCTATTAAAAGTCCTCAGAATTAATTTTCACAGACATTTTTCACCTTTACACCTTTTGCTGAAACTTTGTTCAAGCCTGATAAATATGTTAAATAGCTCAAACTAGCTGATACTAGCCTGGAAACTGATATCTATCAGCCCCACCTCCTATAATTGCTATGTGCTATGTGTCTTTGGTCAAGTTTTTTAAATCTTGTTAAGACACTATTTTTCCCACTGTAAAGTAAGAATACTAATAATTTCTTTTTTGTTGTTGTTGTTGTTTTAAGATTTTATTTTTATTTTTCGACAGAGAGAGACAGAAGAGAGGGAATGCAAGCAGGGGGAGTGGGAGAAGCAGGATTCTCGCTGAGCAGGGAGCCCGATGTGGGACTCAATCCCAGGATCCTGGGATCATGACCTGAGCTGAAGGCAGACGCCCAACGACTGAGCCACTCAGGCGCCCAATACTAATAATTTCTATGGTATATGATTCTCCAGGATTAAATGAAATATAGCAGTAAAGTCTTTAAGCAGAGCTTTGGCACTGTTGCCCAATATACGATAATTACTATCACTAGCTACATTGATGACTTCTTCTTTATCTAGTTAATTCTTTGTGTATAACACATTTGTTCAGCTGTAAATTAATTGTATACTTGTAGAGAAAGTTTGTTGTGTTTTCTTTTAAAAAATTTATTTAAAATCAATTTAATTAACATATACTGTATTATGAGTTTCAGGAGTAGAATTTAGTGATTCATCATTTGCATATAACACCCAGTGCTCATTATATCAAGTGCCCTCCTTAATGCCCATCACCCAATAACCCCTTCCCCCTGCCCACCTCCCCTCCAGCAACCCTGTTTGTTTCCTATATTAAGAGTCTCTTATGATTTGCCTCCCTCTCTGTTTTTGTCTTTATTTTTCCTTTCCTTTCCTTAAGTTCATGTTTTGTAGCTTAAATGTCGTTAACTATTCATTTTACTCACTTTTTTCTATTTTTCTTAATTCTTTTACACTTAGCCTCTTAAACAGGTAAAATATAATTATATGGGCATTATATATTTTGAATATCTTTATTATACTGGGCCAAATTTTTAAGACAACTTTCAGTACCACTTCATTGGCTACAGTTGTGTAACAAGGACCATTCTGCCTTTTTGCTCATGCTTCGGTCCTAGAAAGTGCCTCTGCCTATAATAAGAATGGACTTTTCACACCTTTTTCCCACTTAAAGAAGTATTACAGATACTTCTTTCAACTCTATATGCAATCCCTTATTAACTCCCCACCAAAGAAGGGCTGGTGATGTAATTGGTTAGAGCCTGAGATGGTCATTGTGCTTTCCAAATGATAGTGTTACTGTACCTTGAAAGGCAACCACATGGGAGCCTCTCTTCCCCTTCACCTCATTGTCTGCCAAGAGGATTTACACCTTTTGTTACACCATTTATCTTGCTTTTTTATCCCCCTTGTGGAAAGCAGACATGAAAGTGTTTCTCACTGTGGCAAAGATGCTACAGGCCCTCTCTGTTCTAATGTCTCTCCCTGTGGATAGGTGGGTACTTCCAACTCCATGGGGCTGATTGGGCAAGATTTAGAGTCTGTCTGAAAGGCCCAGGTGTTTTAAATCCTGGGAGTAGCGAGTAGGAAGCTTTTCGGTCTAGCTTATCCGAGAAGCCCTGCTTTCAGAAAGTTCTAGCTTGCCTAGGAATTAAGAAATGTATTTGGCTATTGTTTCTTGTGTGTGGCATAGTTTCAAAGGATACCCACAAAGGGAGAAAAAGTGAACAAAAGCTTTAAGTCATCTGTAATCCCTAGTGTTATGCTCCTTCTTTTAAAACAATTCCAAGAACGGTTTCATACATACAACATAAAGAGTTATAAAAAGAGGACAGTTCATTTGTAATCACAGATTTTCACTGAATATTTTGATTTTTCACTATTCATTTTTCTCCAATTCCACCTAGAAAAGGTTCTCAGAGCGCAAAATTTTGTTTAAAAAAAAAAAGACTTCTAACAGTGAAATAAACATTAGTTCTAAATATAACTTCTAGGCTCCAAAGAAAAAGGCAATCTCAAGAACCCAGCCGTGTAACCTGACCACTATTTAATGTCACAGGGACTTGTAGGCTCTATTTATATAAATTGGCAGACACTGAAATAGTTTCAAATATATTTCTAAAACCCCATATCATGCTGCACTTGTGTGCTAAAAAACTTCACAATCTCATGAGGAAAAAGAAAATCAATTTTAATTTCAAAATTAAACATAGAAGAAAACAACAAACTAACAATAACAAAAATGTTTGAGTTAATGTTCCCAGAGCTGTTAGTGACACACCACTATAAAAGCTTATTTTTTAAAGATTTTATTTATTTATTTAAGGAGAGAGGGAGAGAGCATGAGTGGGGACAGTAGGTAAAGGAAGAGGGAGAAGCAGACTCCATGCTGAGCATGGAGGCTGATCCTAGGACCTGGGATCATGACCTAAGCCAAAGACAGACGCTTCACTAACTGAGCCACCCAGGTGCCCCCAAAAGGCTTATTTTTAATATGAATTGTTGGAGAACAAATTACCATTTCAGTGAAATCTAATGATGAAGTGTTTGAGAGAAAGGCACAGGCTCTGGAGTGAAACAGAACTGGATGAACTGGGTGAACTCAGATTTTTAAAGGCTTAAGTTTCCAGCTGAGTAGAAAAGGGGTGAAAATTCCTTCCCCACAGAGTCATGGTAAGTATCATAGGACAGTGTCTGGCATACAGCAACAGCTGAAAAATGGCAGTAATCCATTAGATTAAGTGCCTGGCTAGTCAGTACTAATCAATAAATAAACTCAAAATAAAAGTGGGACAGCACAAGAATATTTTTATTTTCATTTAATACATATTTTATACCTGGCTACAAGATATTTTTTAAAATATTTCATTTTGGGGGCGCCTGGGTGGCTCAGTTGGTTGAGCGACTGCCTTCGGCTCAGGTCATGATCCTGGAGTCCCGGGATCGAGTCCCACATCGGGCTCCCTGCTCAGCGGGGAGTCTGCTTCTCCCTCTGACCCCCTTCCCTCTCGTGCTCTCTCTCTCTCATTCTCTCTCTCTCAAATAAATAAATAAAATCTTTAAAAAAATAAAAAAATAAAATAAATAAATAAATAAATAAAAATAAAATATTTCATTTTTATAAAAGAAGATAGTAATAATGTAACCAGATACTTACTTGGACATATAGGGATATTAAATGGAATTAATGTCTTAATTTATTTCCCAACTTCTGTGTCTTCTTTCTCCCTCTGACTGACAGTTCTGCTGGATTAATCTTCCTAAAGAATAATTACCATCTTGTTACTCTCTTGTTCAAAAATCTTCACAGATTCCCTATTGACCACTGAATAAAATAAAGTCCAAACTTCTTATTGTGCTTTTTAATACCTTCCACATATATTATAATCCTAATCTATCCTTCAGACATTACCCCTTGCTCTTTTCCTTTGTAAATCTTATGCTTCAGCCAAACTGAACTAGATTACAAATTCCTCAAAGTCAGGAATCTTCATTTATTCATCTTTGCAACTCTATCTAACATTGACTACCCTGCAATGTGTATGTGTCCTTCCCAGTCAATACTAATATGGCAGTTTCTAGGTTTGTTGAATTTATTCTTACCTCTTCCAAAATTTACACTGTGATTTGTCATCATTTTGAATGACATTTTGGTCTTCTGAAATGTTAGTGATTCCCAAACAACTCTAGTGTACATCATTTCAATCACATCATCAAATCATTAATTATAGAACTAAGATGATCCCAGAGGAAACATTATGATATCACTTCCAGTATACTATGGATGCCTTCTTCATTTGGGACCTACCTAATATTGACTTAACCCATGCTTTCCCCACCTGAAGATACGACTATCAAAGACACTAAAATATTTTGCTTAGTTCAGAGTGACAGAGTAGACATTCAGATGTTATTTTTTCTTTTTTTAAATTATTTTTTAAAGATTTCATTTATTTGTTTGAGAGAGAGAGCATGAGTGGGGGGAGGGGCAGAGAGAGGGGGAGAAGCAGACTTCCTGCTGAGCAGGGAGCCAGATGCAGGCTTCCATCTCAAGACCCTGGGATCATGACTTGAGGCACTGAAGGTAGAAGCTTAACCGACTGAGTCACCCAGGTGCCCCTCTTTTTTAAAAATTATTTTTAGATTTTTTTTGAATAAAGAAATGAGTTGAAGGCCTCTATGAAGTGAAGGATACAGGCCATCTATTTTTTTCTCACTAGTCTATAGTATGCCACTATTGCAAAGAAAGAATGCAGTCAATATAAATATTGTTCTAAAGGCCAAAATGTTTTCCAGCCAGTACACTGTGATTTTTCATATGATTACACATTGATTTTTCATAGACTTGCTATAGCTTCTTACCAGGAATGGAAAGTCTATAATTGTTCTCTTTTTTTTCTTTAAAATACTGAGAGCTACCATTTTCTTTCAGTTGATCAAGCACTCATATTGTAAGTAGCAACTAACAAATATTATTTAGTATCTCATATGCATAGAGCACCTTGTTAGTACTATAACAAATAGTTAAAACAATAATTCACAAGAAATGTATCTATACTTGCTGCCTACACTCCTTATGACCATTCTCTTCTTCACTCCTTATAAATGGGCCTTGGTCCTAAGCACTCCGCTGAAATCACTCTTGTCAAAGTCAATAACCTCTCTTTCACAAAATCTAACACTCATATCCCTCTTCTCATTTCAGCAGCAATTGCTACAACATAGTCAAGAGTCTTCTGATTTCCCCTGTGCCCACCATACACCTTTCTCCAAACATTTCCCTAATTTTTCTACAGCACAGTAAATATCACCACCCTATTATTCAAGCCAAAAAGTTAGAAGTCATCCCTATTTTTTTCCTTCCTTCACTTGCTGCATTCAAACTAATAGAACCAAGTTGTATTAGTCTTCCTACCAAATATGTTCTGAGTCTATTTCCCCTCAACTCCACTGCAACCATATCAATGACAGATTCATTTAAAGCATACTCATTCTTTGACTGAACTGCTACTATGACAATATTCACCTGCCTCCATGTCTCAACCCTCTCACATGCATTCTGAAGATGATCAAAACTTCTTACTTCTCACATTAAAATCTTCTATAAATTTTCTACTTTGGATGTAGAATATCACCCCAAATCCTTACCATGGTCTTTGTAGAAGGTCTCCATGAAGTCCTGCCAACAATCTCTTACCTCTTCTCCTACTAACAAGTTCCTTAAATAAACCAATCTTCTTCACAGTACAGGGCCTTTGACTTGCTTTTGACTCCTCAGAGGATCTTCCCCCGACCATCCAATATTGAAGAGAATTCTTAGTCCTTTGTTGTTATATCATCCATTTCATTGGCTTCATAACATTTACTACAGCAATGAAATGGGTCATAAGCTTGGTCATTTACTTATCTGTTTCTTTATGTTTTGCATAAATTGTCTAAATTAGAAGTTATCTGGGGGCCAGGAACTGTCTTCTTGTTTACTGGTCTAGAATACAGGTTGACAAACTATTGCTTTTGAATCAATCCAGACCACCGCCATTTTTGTAAACAAAGTTTTATCGGAACACAGTCACAGTCATTCATTTAAGAATTGTCTATGGCTGCTTCCATACTATAAGGATAGAGTCCAGTAATTGCAACAGAGACTATATGAACCTCAACCAAAAATATTTACTCTGTAGCCATTTATAGAAAATGCGTGCCAACCACTATATTAGAATTATGGAAAGTCAAGACGATTGGATCCATTACAAAAAAACAAAAACAAAAACAAAACTTATCAGTTATCTAGTCAAGGATGTAACAAATTTTGGAGACTGAATTAGGGTATTTGCAGTAGACTATGAAAGAAGTAAAGAAATCATCCAGAAATAGCATATGTAGAATTTGACAACTGCCTGGGTGTGAGGAAAGAAGGAAGAGAATGACATGACTTCAGGGTTTTAAGTCTGGGTACCTTAGAGAATGTTGGTACCACTAATGAAAACCAGGATGTAAGAAGAAGGATGTGATCTGGAGTAAGGACAATGAATATGATATTGGACATGTTAAACACGCAGTGCCACTAGCACCTTGTAAGAGAGATAGTAAGCGACAGTTAGTGGTCTAAAGCTCAGAAGGGTTATTGAGATGAGAGAACTGTATTTCAGATTCATATATACCTGAGCAATAACAATATTTGAAATTCTGCACCTAGACAAAGATTTAGGGAGAGAATCTTTTTAAGCAAGAAAGTACTGAAGGACAGGACTTTAAGAAATGTAGAGATTTAAGGGTGAGAGAAGAAACAAAAGAGAAAAAATAATCATCTAAGAAGGAAAATTATAATAGTTTCCAGAAGAAATAGTTTTTGATTCTTAACTGGTGAAAAAAGTTAAAAATGCAAAGGAAAAGGAAAAAAATGGAAAAAAGTGTTGCACATTTATAACACAAAATGATTCATATACTTCATATACATGTATAAATAAAATTATATACATACACACATACAGAATTCTTATAAATTAAAAACCACAATTCAAACACCTTATATTTGTAAGGATAAAGGCATAACTGCCATACCAGTTTATCAAACGGCAGAGACTAAAAGGCTATAGAAATTAATTTCTCCCTCATACTGCAATCTGAGCACAAGCATATCAGGGCTGACATGGCAACCCAATGGGATGGTGGTAAGCAACAGGCTTCTTCCACCTTGTGGTTCTATTATTCTTAATATGCATCTTCCATTTTGTGGGTTACAATGGCTGCTCCAGTTTCTGTTATCATGTCCTTATTCTAGCTGACAAGGAGGAGGGAAAAGAGAGTAGACAGCATCCCTCTCTCTCTTTATGGACCCAGACGTCACACATATCAATAGTGCTCATCTCACACTAGCCAGAAAGCAGTCACAGGACCACTCCAGCTGTCAAGAAGCCTGGAACTTGTTTTTTCTCAATAACTATGTGTCCAGATAAAATGTGTGGGCTTATTCCCAACTAAGAAAAAAAAAAGAGCGAGAGAGAGAGAAGATACTAGTAATAGCTGCTGGTATAGTAGCTATAGTAATAGTATAGTAATAGTTTATGCAAACAGTGCCCCAAATAAAAGGAGGAAAAAAAAGAACACAGAATATGAGAAAAACACAAACAATATCAATGGTCATTAATGAAAATCGAATAAAAATTTTAACAAGACACCAAGCAATTTTATGACATTAACAATTACAAAAATCTGATATAATATTTGCAGGTAAACAAGCCTAACCATCCATCCCTATGCCTCAACCCAGTCCAGGCCATTTCATTGTCACACCTAGACTGGTACAATTACCTCCTAACCTGTCTCCTTGCTTCAAATCTTGCCATTCTCAATCAATCCTCCAAACTTAAGTGATCTTTAAGAAAACCCAAATCTCATCAGCTTACTTTTTCTATAGGAAAAAAAAAAAATCCAGGATTCTGACATCGTATAGGCCTTACAGATCTCCACCTTTAGCCTATATGCCAGCCATTAGGAAATGCTGACAGTTCCCCTAATGGACCTTAATAGTTTACACTTCTGCTGATTCTGCTCACTCAGCCTGGAATGCTTTCCCCTGGTCTCCCTGGCAAATGCCTACTCATCTTTGGACTCAGCTCAAATGTAACTTCTTCTGTAAATTCTGATCTCTTTTTACCACATACAGAATTGATTTCCTCAGCTGTGCTGCTACTGCTTCCTTACATATTTGTATTACTTTATTATGCCTTTTTGTCTACTTCACCCATTAAGAAATTAAGCTTTTTAAAACACAGGATTGCATCATTTCTTTCTTTTACTCCTTTAAATACCTTAGTGCCTGCCACATAATAAACCTTCACTAAATATTATTGGTGAAGCTACCAGCACTCATCTCTCTAATAACAATTTCTCCTAAAATCCTGGATTCAAGTAAAAAAAGGATCAATCTTACCTGAAGGTTCACAGGAAATTTTATTAGACATGGATGTCCCCATACCTTGACATTTGAACTCTGTCCTGGCCTAACCTTTCATAGAAAAAAGCAAAACAAAAACAACACTTTTCCTTCTTTACGTTTTAAGGAAGCTTCCATTACAATATCTTTCAGTCTGTTCTCAAATTAAGAGAGGTTCTAGGTGTTTATATTTCCAGAATCTGGGAGGATCCTTTGATATTCAAAATAGACCATGGATAGACTCCTCAGTGATCTAGGCTATATATCAATTATAGGAAGACCCTACGCTAATTTTCCATCTGTTGCTTTTCCCAATCTATAGTCTCTTTGAGGGAGGGAACATGGGAAAGTTAAAAGTGACTACATAAGAATATTCCCAAAACTAAGGCAATATTTTTTTAATGGCAATGAAATTAAAACTAGGACAGCCATCAGACAATTAGCTGACCAATCACACTTCTTTTCCCGAGGATGTAACGTCAGATGTTTAGTATTGAATCTGGGATAAGGAAGATTCAGAATCCCTCAGAATTTTTCTGCCACTCTTGAGTTCTTTCTGATTTTATTCGTATATTCAGCTTCCACATGATTAATATAGGTCTCTATACCATTAGGTCTCTGGAACACCATAACTTGTTAATGTTTCTCAATAAACTAAAGAATGATTAATGAATTTGTATGGCAGGGCACAGGGTAAGAATGAGGGCATGTCAAGAGCAAATGACTAAGATCTCTAGCAGTTTTTCCAACTCCAAGCAAATTCAATTAGAGGAATTCTATTACACTTTATTATCTCGTTATTCATCTGTTCACTTTTTTTTAAGTAATATATTGTTTCTTCATGAAGGCATTAGCTTTCTTTAAATTAAAAGAAAAGTGTATCTTTCTGTATATTTCAGAATTATAGTTTCCTTTAATAGTGACTTATAAGCATCACACAGGATTATAAACTAACAAAAGATTATCCCTCAGAAGAGAAGCATGATCTGAACATTTACTTTTGTGTTTGTCAACATTTGTTCCAGCCCAAGGTATTTTTAAGTGACTAGCCAGAGACCATTCCTGTTCTTTTTTTCTTTTGTTTGCTTTGTCCTTTGATATTCCCCAAGTGAAGTTGAGAGAGATGCATCTTTCCTCTCTAGATACAAAGCTATATAAGGTAAGTCGGGAGTTCCTGGAGGGCAAAACCTTTACTTTATGGCAGACACTGATTTAAAGCTGAAAACAAAGGGTGCCTGGGTGGCTCGGTCAGTTGAGCCACCGACTCTTGATTCTGGCTCAGGTCAGGATCTCAGGGTCATGATATTGAGCCCCAGATGAGGCTCTGCACTCAGGGCAGTAGGCCTGTCCCTCCTCCTCCCTCTCTGCTGCTCACTTGCTCTCTCTCTCCTTCTATCTCAAATAAATAAATAAATAAAATATTTTAAAAAAATGAAAACAAAAGAGGGAAACAACTAGGGGTGGGGGTGGCAGAGAGGAAAGGAGAAAGAGAATGAGTGCACAAATCCTGAAATACACAAATTCCTGGTTCCCAACCTTCCCTATGGCTAGTTCCTTCTTACCCTCTTTATAATTTTATCATACGAACCAATCTTTCCCCATTTCACCAAATTGACTTTGAGTTTGGTTTCTATTCCTTGCTTGACAGAGTTGAAAGAGTACTGACTAATAAGTACTAATCAGTCTTTGACTATGATAATAAAAATTAAAATTTGGTTTCCCTCTCAGAACATATGCATGCAAAAGTATTAATTCAGAAATGAATGAAGAATGCCCTTTATTTTATGAATTCAAAATACATCAGCCACTTCTCTGCCTACTGCTTTGAGAATAATTATGGAGGAAATAAAATTGGGGGGAAAAATGAATTACTACCTTCCTTCCATAATCTTAAAGGAAAGTGTTAACCTTTCCTATGTCCTTATTTAAAATGTAAAGCTTATAAAATGTCTGACTCTTGCTATTTTGCTTTCTGGTGAGAGCCAGCACACAGCTGTACATGCAGAAGCTGTGAGGAGGACATTCATGTCTTTGCCTAATTAATGTGCAGCTTTGCTGGACTTTTGTCCAATCCCTGACAATGCTGACAGTGATAAGGGACCATTAAAGTCTAATGAGCTTGGAAAAATTGGAAATCTGAGTCTCCCGTAGAATGTTAAAGCCGATCTACTTGTGTGGAGGGAGAAAAAAAAATCTTAAGACATTCATTCTATCCATGAACAATGTCTTTTTGAGTTGGTAAACAAATGTTCTTATCATTTAAAGTTCTATTATGTAAGCGTATCTTTCATTTTTTAAGCTGCAAATTGTGTTGACTAATTGCAGCAGGGAAGAACAAATAAATTAATCCTTCTTTTCATCAGAAAGCAAAATTGAGTGTGCCTAAATCAAGTTTTTTGTCTTAATAAGAGCTTCATGGAAGAAATGTTGTCTGATCTTAGCAATCTGATGTAAAACTAAAATGTACACATTTTTATGCAATACAAACAGATTACTGATGTTCAGAGCTAGTCCATTATTAATTTACAACATGTTTCACAACTATTACTTTTAGTTGGAAAATTATAGAGGATGCTTAATAAATTTCCCAATTTTTCTTTATCCTTGACATTAACCATCATAAGTTGCATTCACTTATTCTCCAATTAATGTGCATGTACACACACACACACGCATATTACATTAGTACTTTAATACTATGAGTACATGAATACATTAGTAAACAAGACAGATACTGTCACTACCTCTACCCCATATAGGAAAGCCTTTATGGAAAGTATTCTTGTAAAATGCTTTTCAATAGTACGGATTCATGCAATAAGTAATAAGGTGTGTTACTATGATATACTCTGTATTCTAAGCCTCCTTGAATGGATCAAAAAAATACCATTGCTATGCTGAATCCATGCTATAATGAACTGTTATAATGAAACTCCTATCTGTTTCCAGAAGATAAATGACATTCAAATGACAAAGCAAAACACTGTAAATTCACCAGCACTTCTGCATTCTGAGGTATTTTCGTTAGGAGTTAACCTGCAAATCATTAAGGTCTACATATTGTTTCCATTCACACAAAGGACAGTGACAATACAAATTAGCCATTTTGATCATCAGTAAAAATCAATAAAAGCACACTCACTGCCTGGATATTTATGTAAAAAGTTGTGATTTTTTTTTCTGAATCATTTCCCCTGTGCTGTTTCTACTGACAGAGTATGTCTACTCACATTAGGGACAGGAAGAAATAATTAACTGTAAGTTGTCACTAGTGATCTGATGATCCATGAAGTAAGGCACACTAAGTGGGGCAGATGAAATCCAGGCTATCCTTCCCCACATCTGCTGAAACATAAGTAGGAAATAATCTCAGAAACATTCCCACTTCTCATTTCCAAGTTTATGAGGATAAAAATGATAATAACCTATATTTTATAGAATCCTTAAGGGAAACACCCTACTCTACTCTCAGAATGTGTCTGAAATAAAGATAAATCTATGTAATTGTAATTCGGGTGAGATCATAATAATTGGTAAATATTACTCTGCCTGATTGTTAAGTGTGAATTGTTAGTGAATAAAAAAGAAATTATTTGGTTCCTAATTCATTCATTCAACAAATATTTAGTGGGTGCCTTCCATATATCACAAGTTTTTCAAATAACTGAGAAAATAAGAATGACTAAAATATAATTATTCTCCTTAAGTAAATCCAGTCTAATGGAAAATAAATTAGAAAACTGATGCTTTAAATATAGCATTATCAGGGCTATAGAATCCAGAAGAAGGTTCTGGAAGAAAGATTAGCAGATGTGAGGAAAGGGGCCTCAGAAAAGCTTCAGGAGCATGTAATGCTTTATCTGATCTTTTAGGATACTTGGCAGATACCTAAAAAACTAAGAATAGAGGAGTTTACTGGAGTTAGGTGAAATGTGGCAGCTGACAGATAATTTCAGAAAAAGGCCATCAACAGCAAAGTCAAGTACATGTGAGGCCTTAACACCTGGGTGAAGAAGCAAGTAGTGTTCTGTATCTGGAGAGAAGGGTAAGGAAGGAATATTGTAGAAGGTAAGCCTAAAAGAGAGAGACTAATGTCAGATCATAAAAGACCTCAAATGTTTCCATGAGAAATTTGTATTTTATTCTGAATATTTGTAAGGGGACATTAAAAATTTCTAAACATGGCTAGTTTTGTACTTTAGAAAGGTCACTCTGCTATTAAGTTGAGATGAGTAAAACTGGATACAGGAGACCATTTTGGAAGAGCTGGCGCAGAAATGGAAGATGCCCCTCTCATCTCAGCTAGAAAACTAGAAAGATGGCTGTGCTTCTTCCTGAAGATGGAAACAAAGAGGAGTTTCCTTCTTTGAAAGGTAAATGATAAAGGAAAGGCCAAGTTCAATTTGGATATTCCAGTTTCAAAGGCATGTACAACATATAAAGCAGGCAGTTAAATAGAAAGAGGAATATTATGGGTTAGAAATAGACCAGGGGCATCATGATCATATGGGTATTAGTTTCATCAGTCCTGGCAACCTCCCCTTTGATAGGCCCATGCTGCACTGGATGTTCTGTTACAGGTTTGCCCACCTTCGCTGAAGATAAGCATAGTCTCAAGTGTTCATTAAAAGAAGTTTTACAAGGAAAAGAAGATATTCCCAGCTCTCTTCCCAGACTGAGTGAATAAGAATCTCCAAGGAAAAGCTTGGAGACCTGTTTGTCTCATTTTGTTTTTAAAATAATACCCTTAAAGGATTCATACCAGCATGGAATTCTAGGATCTGCTAGACTAGTAGCAATATTTGTTAAGTATCTACTATGTGTTAGCATTCTACTATAGTCTCTATGCTTTACAATAACATAATACAACAGATATTATTATCCCTATTTTAACATGAGGAAACTGACATTTATGGTCTTGTTCAAGGTCTCAAAGCCGATAAGTGGAAACAGTAACTCCTACTACTTCCAGTGTCTGCAGTCTTTACATTAAAATATATCTGGCCCTGCTTTGTTTTGAAGAATGCCCAGCATTACATGAAAAGTATTTTCTTTTTTTTTAAAGATTTTATTTATTTATTTGAGAGAGAGAGAATGAGAGAGAGAGAGAGAGCACATGAGAGGGGGGAGGGTCAGAGGGCAAAGCAGACTCCCTGCTGAGCAGGGAGCCTGATACAGAACTCGATCCAGGGACTCCAGGATCATGACTTGAGCCGAAGGCAGTCGCTTAACCAACTGAGCCACCCAGGTGCCCGAAAGGTATTTTCTTTTAGTAAAGAACCTAGTATAGAGAAAATGAAGAAACTGCCAACAAAATAATTTTTTATTTTAAATCTTATTTTTTATATAATTATCTTTATGCATCTAACACCAGACCATTTTTAGTGTTGCAATTCCCAAACATATCTTTTCCTTCCTTGCATCAGCATTGCTTTGCTAAGGAACTGCAGGTGCTCAGGTGCTTAGCCTCACACCCTTTAAACATCTTCTCTATTACTTTGGTCTTTTCTTTCTCATCTCTTTTCTCTTCATTTTCTTGTCTGAAGACAGAAACCACTACCCACTGAATTCTGGCCACCTTTGAGCCAAAGATGACTGAACAAAATGGGGATAATAAGGAGGGAGGCTATCCAAGTTGGAGTGGCAGGTGAGAGGAATAGCAGTGATATCTAATATAAATAGAATATAAGAAAAAGTATAAAATACCTAATTAAGCTATATTTCAATGTTAAATACTTTTTTGCTACATTAGTCTTCTGTTCAGCAAGTACAAACACATTTTCCTCACTACAGGTGTCCTGTTAACAATTACACTACTCTGACAATGATCCTAGGATCCTCATCCAAAATCATGTGCCCTGCAGGTCCTTACGGTGCTAACAATTGGAAAGGTTAAGTCATTTTTTAGCTGTTCTTCTTCCTGAGATTTACAATGCAGCAAGCTTTTCTATATATGACCATCAATCAACCAATACTTATTAAAGGCCCACAGGGTGCAGCATCATACAGAATCACATGCCGTGGTAGATTCAAGAAAGCAAAGATAATATCTGATAGGTTTAAAAATAGATGAGACAGGACACATCCAAACAGGGGTACTGGAAGCACAGGGATGCTCAAGAAACTGGTGAAGACAAAGCTAAATAAGCATTCTGATATCCATGTAGAGACAGACAAAGGGCATCATAAATGGACATCAAAGGCCAAGAAGTTCCATGCTACAAACTATGAAGCCAACGAGTGGAACATTTTGTAGTGCAGGACAGTAAGAAAGTACTTAAATAAGAATGGAAACACATCAAAAGATCATAAGAACCAGGCTGAAAGTGTTTCCACTAATTAAAGCTGGGACAATCTGAGCATCAAAATAATCACCTTAACAAATTAAAAAATGGATTAAATAAGAATCCATGAGTATATGTTGCTATTAATCAATTAAACGATATTAAAGAAAGCCCTTTCTTATAGTAGCATGCCAGTCATTAAATGTAGAAGGAATGACAGAATTAGAAAATCATCATTTGGCAACCATCAACACAATAATTCAGTCAGGCAAAAATCATCAATGGATGCTAAAGCAAGGGGGTGAAAATTTAATGAGGAACAAGATATTTACAGAGCCTCAAAGTATCTTGCACAGATATCTATTAATCACAAAGTGAAAAACAGTAACTTGAAATGTTCATTATATTATCATTAATAAAAATGATTCTATTCTAATTTTATGTCACTGTTCAATAGGAAAAAATTTTTAATTAGCATGTGTCTGAACTAAAAATTAAATTGAAGCCAATTTTTCTGATATCAATTTATTCTGTTGTCCTCCCACTCTAACTCCTCTAAGTATTGCAGGGAAAAAATTCTGGTAATTGATTGTTTGAATCAGCTGCATTTTTATTGATCAAGATTTTACTGAATTTATTGTCTCTAATTTCAGTAAATTCATAAAAATGATCGATAATTTTTTTTTACTTAATAGTTAGTGTGCACCCTCTCTCAGAACAGATCTCTTAGAGGTGTATAAGGAAAACAGCACCTGGAAATCATGTTGTCAGAGCTATGGAGAAATAGTCTGGGTGAGAGAGATGAGAAAATTATTCTCAACCCCACATGCAACAATACTTGATACAGTACCCACACTTAGCCTGAGCGCAACAGAGTTGGAGGGATTAGTGCTCAAGGAAATGAAAGAAACAGATCTAGCACTCTCATGAGAAGGCCATTCAATCATAGGGCTCCTCAGAAGGATGATTTTCATTCTAGCCTTGGTGTTTTTAAAAGAAAACACTTCTCTCAAGTACTGTACGGTATAGCTACAGAGGGCTTCCAAGCCATGGTATTATGTTTGGCCTGTCTCAAGTGAATTCCAAGGAATACAAATTCTATAAGATGTAAATACATATTCCAAAAAAGGTGGTATCTACAGTCAAATAAGATTGGAAAAGATTTGAGTTAAAGTAGGTTAATTAATTTTTTTACTGCACAAATATTTAAGAAAGCTCTTTATTATTTGTCAATGTAAAATGTGAATTTCCAGAGGCTGTGTGATACCATATGCTTTCAAAATTATTTGATCATGAAGTTAACCTTTCTTGCAGAGCTCTTACAGACCTGATGTTCCAATAAGTAAGAGAGAAACAGAAAATACCAAGGAAATTTGTCCTTTACATCAAGGAGAGAAAAGTAGGACTTCCTTGAGAACAATTGAGAACAATTGTTGAGAACAAATTCAACAAAGAAATTGTAGCTGATGCATGGAGAACATGTTTAGAAAAATTCTATGAGACTGTATTTAAAATAATTTGTTCCATCTAGCATCCGATCTTGGTTTCTCCAATAAGTTGAAGCAGGGCTCCTTGGAAAACTGGCTAACCCTAGACCTGGGGCAGGAAAAATACAAGATAACCCTGGATCATCATGTAATGACAGAAAATTAAAAAGTGTTAAAAAACTTAAAATACAACAATGGATGCATGTCAAAAGGAATATAAGGCCAACTGAAAGAGGTCCCCATGGCCAAGGTCAGAACAATTTGAGCAACAAAATGAATCAATTAGTATTGGATTATTACCCAAAATATAAAATAAACATACATGAGTTCATATTAATATAAATAGACAACTGAGTAAATAAATAAATGGAGGAGGAAGGACAAATCTTTCTTACAGAATTCCAAATGATACTTCCTACCCAGAAGGTGGAGCCAAACTCTCCCTCAATCTACTCCCTGCCTCTTCTGTGTGGGCTACACTTAGTAACTTCCTTCAAAAGAATAGAGTAGGAAAAAGTAATTTACTGTGGAGAAACTAGAAAAAAACTACCTGGGGTAGAAGATCATGATTCACATCATCAGTGGAAAATCAGCTTGATAGTCCATTACCTGTATTGCTCAGGCTGCCACAACAAAATACCACGGACAGGGTGGCTTAAGCAACAGAAATTCATTTTCTCACAGTTCTAGGGGCTAGAAGTCTGAGATCAAAGTGTCAGCAGGTTTTGGTTTCTTCTGAGGCCTCTTTCCTTTAGTTTGCAGAAGGCTGACTTCTCACTGTGTCCTCAATCTGTGTTGTCTGTGTCCTAATCTCCTCTTCTAATAAGGACACCAGTCATACTAGATTATAGTCTGCCCATATATAAGCAATTAGATTGTAATAGTACTAATTTATTAGGGCAAAAGGGAATATGAAAGGAAGGAAGGAAGGAAGGAAGGAAGGAAGGAAGGAAGGAAGGAAGGAAGGAAGGAAGGAAGGAAGGAAGGAAGGAGAAAGAAAGCAACAAATTATGAATGGGACAAACCAAGATCAGTCTGGACGAAACCGTAACCCTAGAAACTAAAATACATTCCTCACGAGTGCCTTATGTCATAGAAAATCTTAGATAGGATTTAATAGTTCAAAGGCAAAAAGATAAAGCCATAGAAAGAAAGGACTGATGAGGAAGCTGCAGACCAAAGGAAGTAAATTAAGAACCACTGCACATGAGCAACCAAAAAATACCATTACAGAGCCAATAAATCAGTTAGAACACATAAGGGGCAAATAGACTTAAGCAGAATTTGAATTAATGACTTGAGATAACCACAATAAATGAGGAAGAGGGGAAAAAAAGTAATCAAACAATGATAGATTTGAAGGACAAAAACAATACAACATAAAGATAATTGTCATTTGAAGTAGAAAACTCAACAAACTGAACAGAAAAAGTACTTAGAGATATGATACACAATATTTCCATGAACTAAATTTTCAGATTTAGGAAGAACTGACAAAGATCAATAGCAAAACATGCTAGCTAAATAACTGAACTTTAAAGATAAAGAAAGAATTCTCTAGGGTGTCCTAAAAGAAGAAAACAGGGAGAAGGCTGGCCTAAGAATGTTTCCTAAACATTCAATTCCAGAACACAATGGAGCCAAGTCTCTATGTTCTGAAAAGACACAACAGTACTGTATGGTATTATACTCAACCCAGCTGTCATTTAAGGCACTGATATAATAAGATGGACAACATTCAGGAGATAGGAGGGGAAGCAAGTGCAAAAGAATTCACCCTCCATTTTCCATGGAGAACTGTTGGTCTATCCAGACCAAGTATAGATATGGAACTTAAAAAGCTCCATACCTATAATATTTTTCCTTACCATTTTCTTCTTTTTGTAACAACTGATAATCCTTTAGTAAAAAGAAACATTTATTTCAAGTTTAATAATTCCTTCAGTTCCACTTGTTTCTTATTCTGTTAGATTCAAGTGGAGTTAAACTTAATACTTTTGAATTTTAGAAAAGCAAGTTGTCTATCATTTAATTATTATAAGTTAATATTTGGCTTCCTTTCTCTTTCCTTCTGTGTATACACATAGAGATATATCTGGGGAAATGCTTCCCAAATGTAACACTGGTCATTTCAAGGTGATGACACTTTGAATGAATTGCCTCTTCCTTCTGATTTTCTATACTGTTAAATCTGTTTAAGATGAGCTCGTATCATTTTATGTAGAAAAAAAGCTGTTATCTTTAAAAAATATAGTTACAAGGAAGAAAGAAAGAGAATTATCCTTTTTTCTACTTTTTCATGGTCTAGAAAGGAGGAAAAAAAGCAGTGAAATGAGCAAAGGGAAAGGGAGTTTACAATGTGGTTTGAGATTAGAAAGCCAGTTTCTTCCAGAGGAAGGATTTGTTAATTGATGAGAGCTGAGTCTCTGTCTGTGGCAGCCACACAATGAAGCACTCTCAGGGTAAATAAGCAACAGTTAAGGACACCATATGGGCTTTTTATGCCAAAAACTAAAATCAACTTCCTGAGTGATCATGGATGAACTGAGAATGGAAGGTTCTATACTACTTAAAAATCATAAGGAAAAAGATTAAAATTAAATAAAATGAAAGGTAAGCAATAATTGATAATGGGCAAGTTTAATGGCAAACTATACTTAAAATTACCAAGAACTAGCACTTGCAATTTATTGCAAGGAGATTTGTAATTTTTATTAAGAATTCCAGTAAGCCCCAGAGTTCTGGGTAATGTGAATCATTGAGAAGAAATTGAAGGGAGGGATATCAGAGGGGGAAAATCTGATCTTTTAACGATGTTATAAGGTCAACAGATCATGAAGTTTCCATTAACTTACCTTATATTGACCCCTTCAATGACTTTGAAATGTATGAATTAGGCTCTATCAAGGATTGGATGAAGATTATTATACTTTTGACTGCCCCACTCTTTTATGAAGCATTTAAGGTATATTTGCACATTGCTTTCACCATTCTCATTTCCTCCTTTCTCCCCAAAAATCCATTTTTCCTTGACACTCCCTCATAGAATGATTTGCATTCTCTTCACATACAGAAAGAAACATCAGTATCTGTCCCTGTATAACCACAGGCAATACACTGAAATAATTGCCTAGTTGAGAAAATCCCCTTTTAATAATCTAAGGATGACTACTACAGTTCTCATCTAACAAAACTGAACTAAATCTCTGCTAATGGAAGGGTACTTTCAGGACCAAGACTAATTCATCCCAGATCAATTCGACTAGATATTCTGTGCAAAAATGATTTGATGGCAAATAGATATAGGAAAAAAATCATTCCATATATTTCCATTCATGAGCCCCAAGGCACTACAGTATATTAGAAGCTTTGAGAAATTCTCAGGAAAGACATAGTCATGATTTTATTTGATCCAGTGTTCCTCACACTTGGTTCACTAGGGAACTATTTCCCTGCTCCCACTCCCCACACGATTTTAGCAGCAGAACACAATTGGAGTTTCTTACTCTAGGTCTTTATTTTCCCATGTTATTATTTTGTTATTATATATATTATATATATATACAGTATATACATATATAATGTTGTTTCATTTTTTTTATTTTAATCTTTTTCCTGATGATTTCTACAACATATATTTTTGTTGTAATAATTTTTATTTACCAGTCTGTATTTTCTGTTCTTGATGAATGGTATAGATCTAATATTCTGCTTTTCAAAGGGAATCAATTGTCTATATTGCTGAGCTTTACCTATGCTCTTTGACTCACAAGAAAGAATTTTTGCTTAATCAGGCATATTCTGCCTTACTTCTTACTCTATCTGAGCCAATGCTCTTCTCTTGTGCAAATTACCAAACAGCTTTTTTAGATTTATATGGTTGTGTCTATTTTTAGAGAGAGAGAAAACATTATTTGGATTGTAATGATCAAATCACAATCTTATCTAAGCTCCAACTCAATATGAGATCTCCTATCATCTTGTTTACACTTAACTCATTTCTACCGTTTAAAAAGGTCTCTAAGTCACCATTAGCAATTTTGATTCAGTCAATTCATTCAGTCAACAAAATATTAATAAGCTTCTAACGTGTAGCAGATATTCCTTTACTACTCAAACATTTATGTAACATTTGCCATATTGTTGGGGATCCTTTGGATCATTGAATAGATATTTGGGATGAAGATCCTCATCTGGCATTTTAGGTCATGAAACTTGGTGAAATCACCTAGGGAGGGACCATAATAAGAGAAGAAAATGGGACCAAGGACTCAGTCCTGAGAAAATCCAGCAAGTAGACTTTGAGTAGCAAAGAGAGAACCAGAAAATGAAGTCAGAAGGAATGGTCCATGAGGTAGGATGAAACCAGAGTATATATCTGCAGGAAAAGAAAGATAACAATGTTTAAAAAGTAGCAAATTATATATTTTATTAAATATTGCTGAGAAATCATGATGAGGGCAGAAACATTTCCATTTGATTTGGTCACATGGAGGTCTTTGCTTATCATGACATAGACACATACCTGAAATATAAGTGTGAATAGTTGATATGAAAAGAAGAGTAAGAAAACACTACAATCAAGAGTAATACCATATATGAAGGTCTTACATGGGAAAAGAAGAGGCAGAGGCACAAGAAATCCTGTATGGGTGAAACATGGGCACAAAAGAGTGACAGGACAGGAGGCTAGAATTTTTCCTAGAGAGGAAAAATGAAATTTTATTAGGTACTGAGGATATAAATTTCAGGAGAGTACAGGCCTTGCTAGTATAAATGGCATTAACAAAGAATTAAAAATCACGACATAGAACTGGGGTGGTAGAGGGATTGGGTAGGCTATGCACGTACAAAAAACCAAAGCTAAGGATTAGTTTGCTACCCCTGGAACATTCAAATACTTAGGCAGACTGGAGTAGAGGGTGTTGTAGAATGTAGGGGAAAATAGTTAGGAATCAATCATGAGGGGCTGTGTATGGCATGCTGAAATTAAGGCTTTATCCTATAGACAGTGGGAAGATGCTGAGGAATTCTAAGTAGATGAATGATATGATTTGTAATGATTCATGTTTTGAAAAAGTAACTCCAGTAACAGTATGGGAAAGATTGACTAAGATAAGACTTGAAGTAATGGGCCCAAAGAGGGGACTACTGTAATAGCATAGGCAAGAAATGTTGTGGGTCTGAACTAAGGTGATGGGCTGTGAAAATAAAGAAGAGGGAAAGGACAAATCCTCAAGATTTTAAAGAGGTGGAAATGAAAGAATTTAATGACTTTTAGAGGTAAGGGACTTTGGGAAAAGACACTCAAGATTGTTCCCAGGTGTCAGGCTTGGGTGATAAGATGGATCTTGACGTCATTTTACCCAAATAGGAAATGAATCTATCAAATAGCAAATAAAAAAAATAAAGGGCTCCATGAGGTCAAACAGTGGATGTAAGAGTAGACTAAGTGATGGAAGTGGTGGAAATATAGAAACTTGTAGTCTGCAAGTGGGATATTGGAATTTGGAGTTTTAGAGTGGGAGATCCCCTAAGCAATAAAATGGATCAAAATTTTTTACGGAAGAAAAAAAAAGATTTTTTACAGAAGAATAAAAAGGCAGAAAAATTAGGTGCAGCCAGATAAAAGATTAGAACAAAGGAATTGTCCAATAGTTCTGAACATATGTTCAAGATGGTTGGCAGGCTGACTTGAAGCTTGCAGGGGATAAAGTAGAAACTGAATCAGTTACAATGTTCACAGTGTCTATAACACACAAATGAAAAAGCTGTTCATCAGAAACCCAGCTTTCCATCATTATAGGACATAAAAAAATTTCTCTCATGAATTCTCAAAAGAGGACAATGCTTTTGGTTTTTAAACTGGATTGTGCTTACCGTTAAGAGTCATGCCAAGTGCCTGATACTTCTTAAATCCTAGTATAAAAACAGTTCATCTCTGTGGAATTTTAACTTTATTTGAAAATTTAAGTGAGAATGAGAATCATTATTTGCAAAATCAACACTAATATGTATATAGTAGCAGAAAACAGTGAACTCCTAAGGTAAAATGAGTCTATCATTAATTTCTACACTTAACAGTTATATTCCATAAACTGAGAGACACTAATATATTCTCCTTTATCTTTTGAAGGTTATACATACTCAGTGATTCTCAGTGTTTTTTATTAATTTAAAGACTGGATAGATAATGGGTGCCTGGGTGGCTCAGTCGGTTAAGTGTCTGCCTTCGTCTTGGGTCATGATTCCAGGGTCCCAGGATCGAGCCCCACATTGGGCTCCCTGATCAGGTGGGAGCCTGCTTCTCCCTCTCTCTGCCCCCCAACATATTCTTTCTCTCTTTACCTCTCAAATAAATAAATAAAATCTTTTTTAAAAGACTGGATATGTAAGATTGTAATAGTAACTATAATAATGACTCTTAAAGATTTATTTATTTATTTATTTGACAGAAAGAGGAAGAGAGAGAGCACAAGCAGTGAGAGCAGCAGGCAGACGGAGAGGGAGAAGCAGGCTCCCCACTGAGCAGGGAGCCCAATGCGGAGCTCAAACCCAGGACCCTGGGATCATGACCTGAGCTGAAGGTAGATGCTTAACCAACTAAGCCACCCTGGTGCCTGTAATAATGACTTTTATATAGATTTTGTTCTTTCAGTGGAGGCTGGTGGTCTAACATTAATAAAAGCAATTCACTGGGGGCCAAAACAATGCAGAATCCTTTTCAGCTCTCTTCTGGTCTGACTTGATCCAAGAATAAATTTTACTAAGAGTTGGAATACATGTATTTTACATAGTCTTTCAAGAGTAGTGTTTATTTTAACAGAGTTTTTATAAGTATTAGATGGCAGAGAGGTCAAGATTGTATTATTTGTTAAGTATCTGGAATGTAATTATCTTATATTACTGTTAATACTTGATTTATGTGCACTAATGATGAAATTTTTGGTGGAAATTTAGGTCAACAGAATCTAACACATAGAGAATACGTGAATATAAAAAGGACATACTAGTTCAAGGAGATGAGCTGAGGCATTACAGAAAGCTCACTTTAGTGTAAATGATTCTGTAGATAACCATGAACAGAGACAAGCTATCCTTGGAAAACAAATTTGCAACCATTCCAATTTATAAATAAAAGGGTAATCAAGTTTCCAAAGGATACATCAAGAGCATGGCCATGGTAATTCTAAAATGGAAAAATAATTTAAACAAGTGCTACTAAACACCTGCTACAGATATGAAAAAATTTATGAAATCCTTACAATTATTTTTTATATTTAGATCATGTGACTTCCTCATGGCCCTCTAATGTAAATTGATTGTACAAGGTATCTGTAAATAATGAGCAAGCTGGCTTGCTGAATACAGTAGTTACAAAACTTGACTTTATCTTGGCATTACTTGAGAAGATTTTCTAAATCACAAATCCTTAGGTCCCACTCCAACACATCCGCGGACTGAGAATCTCTGTGGGTGGGTCCAAGGAAGCTGTATGCCTAAAATGCTTCCTAAGTGATTCTGATGCATCAAAATTTAGGGAATACTGCAAGCCTGTTCACTACAAACTAGATGAACACTGGATGCTCATTACCAAAAATGATTATTCACTTGCAATAGTTGGTGATTAGCCATTCTATCTGACATTAATTAGATAGTACTGCTAACACCATTCCTAATTTGTTATAGTAAAACACTGTTCCCAAAATACACAAAAGATTGTTTTCCTGTTCTTTCTAGTTGGAGAGCCAGCAGGTATCTATGCCAAATTATTCAAAAGGAGTATCGAGTTATTAAATAACTAGTTGAAGAGGAGGGACATCAGTACACATCTCTCTTTTATATGCAGGAAATTATTATCTGACTCATCAGGAAACTATTTCCAAGTGCAGGTTATACCAAAGCTGCTGGCCTATACTACATTCATTTGATTAGATCTATAACTGATTCATGGATTTGGAATCAAAGGTCATGAAGGGATCAATAAAAGCTACATACAATCTTATGCTGTTTCTCAGAAGTTTGTCCCAGAGATGATAAAAATAATAACAGAGCCTAAATCTCCATCTGCCCCTCTCATAAAACACTGGTCTCAATAGCTTCAGCCTAACTGTAAGCTTAAATAACCTGAAGTTTTCAGACACTAAAAGTTTCCCACTGTTTTTATTATAATGACACTCTCTATATTAAAAGGAGGACAATAACAGAGTCCATAGTGGTTAATAAATTGACATAAGATTTAAGCATACTTATAAAACATAATTTTAATATTTTCAGTCATAAACCTATGGAAGTAAAGGTACAGCTGATAGGAAATTAGGAGGCAGGATGGAAGGGTGAAGTGGAGAGAACAAAGGAATACTGATAATCCCATCAAATAGGGTAACCCCTGGTCAACAGATAACTGTCTAAAATTTGATGGAACAAGAATTTATTCAAGACTATTTTTTTCTTTTTTTAATATTATTTTTATTATGTTATATTAGTCACCATACAGTACATCATAAGTTTTCGATGTAGTGTTCCCTGATTCATTGTTTGCGTATAACACCCACTGCTCCATGCAGTACATGCCCTCCTTAATACCCTTCACCGGGCTAACCCATCCCCCCAACCACCTCCCCTCTAGAACCCTCAGTTTGTTTCCCAGAGTCCATAGTCTCTCATGGTTCATCTCTCCCTCTGATTTCCCCCCCTTCACTTTTCCCTTCCTTCTCCTAATGTCCTCCGTGCTATTCCTTATGTTCCACAAATAAGTGAAACCATATGATAATCGCCTTTCTCTGACTGACTTATTTCACTTAGCATAATCTCCTCCAGTCCCATCCATGTTGATGTAAAAGTTGGGTATTCATCCTTAATGATGGTTGAGCAATATTCCATTGTACATATGGACCACATCTTTATCCATTCATCTATTGAAGGGCATCTCAGCTCTTTCCACAGTTTGGCTATTGTGGACATTGCTGCTATGAACATTGGGGTGCATGTGGCCCTTCTTTTCACTACATCTGTATCTTTGGGGTAAATGCCCAGTAGTGCAATTGCTGGGTCATAGGGTAGGTCTATTTTTAACTTTTTGAGGAACCTCCACACTGTTTTCCAATTGCACTACTACCAACTTGCATTCCCACCAACAGTGTAAGAGGGTTCCCCTTTCTCCACAACCTCTCCAACACTTGTCAAGACTATTTTTTAAAGCAGTTTCTGGTTAAAAGCAAATGGGAAGGTACAGAGATACTCCATAACACAGTATATAGCCTTTTCATACGGCTTCTTTCACTTAGTAATACGCATTTAAGATTCCTCCATGTTGTCTCATGGCTTGAAAGTTCATTTTGTTTTAGCCCTGAATAATATCCCATTGTTTGGATATACTGCAGTTTATTTATCGATTCACCTAATGAAGGACATCTTGGTTATTTCCAGCTTTTGGCAATTATGAATAAAGCTGCTTTAATCATTTGTTCATAGAGTTTTTAGTGAACATAAGTTTTCACCTCCTTCGGGTAAATACCAAGGCATGTGATCTAGTAATATGGTCAGAGTATATTTAGTATTGTAAGAAACTGCCACTCTTCCAAAGGGGCTGTATCATTTTGCATTCCCACTACCAATAAATGAGAGTTCCTGTTGCTCCCTGTCCTCACCAGCACTTATTGTTGACCGTGTTCCAGATTTAGCCATTCTAATAGATGTGTAGTGGCATCTCGTTGTTTTAATTTGCATTTCAGGAGTTTTGTAGAAGTTTTTTAGTTTTGCATTTTATATTTAGGTCTATGATCCATTCTGAGTTAACTAATGTAAAGGGTGTTAAGGTCTGTATCTACTGTATGTAGATATCAGTTTTTCCAGCACCATTTATTGAAAAGACTATCTTTCCTCCATAGTATTGCCTTTGCTCCGTTTTCAAGCTGATTGTGAATTTTGCAGGCAAAAGACCCAGAATAGCCAATCCAATATTGAAGAAGAACAGGATTGTAGACTGTCACTCCTCAACTTCAAGACTTATTACCCAACTCCAAGACTTATTAAAAAGCTAAGTAATCAAGACAATGTAGTATTGCCAAACAAATAAATAAACAAACAAACGGGTCAATAGAACCGGATAGAGAGCCCAGAAATAGATCACTGTGATATAGTCAACTGATGGTATTGAGTTCAATTGTGTCCTTACTAATATTCTGCCTGCTGGATCTGTCCATTTCTGAGAGATGTTGAAGTCTCCAAGTATGACAGCAGAGTCATCTATTTCTCCTTGCCATTCTATCAGTTTTTGCCTCACAGTTTGACACTCTGTGATTAGGTGCATACATGTCCAAGATGGCTATGTTTTCTTGGAAAACTGACCAACTTTTATCATGATGCAATGCCTTTCTTTATCTCTAATAACATTCCTTGCTTTGAAATTTGCTCTATCTGAAATTAATAAACCTACTTCTGCTTTCTTTTGATTGATGTTAGCATAGTACACATTTCTCCATCCATTTACTTTTAATCTATATGTATCTTTATATTTAAAATGGGTTTATTTTAATCAACATATAGTTGGGTCTTGTTTTTGGATCCACTTTAACAATCCCTGTCTTTTAATTGGTGCATTTAGTCCACTGATGTTCAAAGTGATTGTTGGTATAATTAGATTAATATCTACCATATTTGTTACTGTTTTCTATTTGTTGCCCTTGTTCTTTGCTCCTAATTTTGTCTTCCACTGTTTTTTTGACTTTTGTGGTTTTAATTAAATATTTCAAATGATTCCATTTTTCATCTTAGCATATTTTTTAGTGGTTGCTCTAGAGTTGGCAATTTACAATAATCCAAGGCTACTTTCAAATAACAGTATATTGCTTCACAAGTGTGTGAGTACCTTATAATAAAAAAAATAATCCTAATTCCTCCTTTCTGGCCTTGTATCATTGCTGTCATTCATTTCATTTATATATAAGTATGCATAAGCATGTATATATACACAGAAGATATATACATAAGCATACATAAATACATTGTTGATATTATTTTGAACAATTAAAATAAATCAATTAAAAATAAAAAATAAAAGTTCTATTTTATTTTCACTTATTCCTTCTTTGACGCTCTTCCTTACTTATGTAGATCTGAGTTTCTGACCTATATTATTTTTCTTCTCTAACGAACTTCTTTTAAGGTATCTTGCAAAGTAGGTCTACTTGCAACAAATTCTCTTAATTTTTGTTTGTTTCGGGAAGTCTTTATTTCTTCACTTTTGAAGAAAAATTTCACTTAGTACAGAATTCTAGGTTGCTAGGAATTTTTTCTCTCAACGCTTTAAGTATTTCACTCCACTCTCTTTTGCTTGCATTTCTGAGAAGACAGATATCATTCTCATCTTTGTTCCTCTATAGGTAAGGTATTTTTCCCCCTCTGGCTTCTTTCAGGATTGTTTTTTCCCTCTGATTTTCTCTTCAAAGTTTCTATTTGTATTTCCTTTAGCTCAGAGATTCTTCCCTCAGTCTACTAATAAGCTCATCAAAAGCATTCATTTCTGTTTTTTATCTCTAGCATTTCTTTTTGATTCTTTCTTAGGATTTCCATCTTTCACCTTATATTGCCCATCTGTTCTTTCATGCTGTCTACTTTATCCATTAGAACCCTTAGCATATTACTCATAGTTGTTTTAAATTCCCAGTCTGATAATTCTGACATCTCCACCATGTTTGATTCTTATCTTGCTTTCTCTCTTCAAATTGTATTGTTTGCCTTTTAGTATGCACTGTAACTTTTTCTTGATACTAGATGTGATGTACCATGTAAAAGGAATTATTGTAAGTAGGCCTTAGTAATGTGGTGGTAAGGTATGAGGGAAAGCAAAATATTCTATAGTTCTTATGATTAAATCTCATCCTTTAGTGCATCTATGACTCCAGACTGTAGACTTCCCAATTGTTATTCATTTTTTTTCTTTCCTTGGATGGCTAGAGTGGGCTGGAGTTGGGTATTTACATTCTGCCAGGTCATTTAGGCTCTCATAATATCCCAGCAGGTTAAGCTCTGGTTAACTAGTTTCTCCTGAAGGCAGGCCTTGTTGAGAACAGAATGTTCTGGCATATTTCAAAATGATTCATTTCCCCTTCTCCCTGTTGGAAGCATAGAAGATTCTTCTCCAGTATTTAAGAATCTGGTTGAGTTCTAGGAAGTAAAACTCACAAAAATATAGGGGACACCTGCTCCATTTTGACTGGGTTCCCTTGGCGATTTTAACTTTCAGAGTTGTCCACACTAAGCCTCCAGCAATTCATCAGTTACAGTTCAGATTTCCTACCTTGACACTGGTTCCCCTGGCAGTTTCCATTTGTGTCTTTGCTCTGGGAAGCCATGACTCCATGTATTGGCCTGTCTCTTCAATATTGGGGGCGGTGGTTTGCCCTGTGTCCCTCCCACTCTTAGGGATCCAAGAAGAGTAGCTGATTTTTCAGACTATTTACCTTTTTACTTATTTTTAGGACAGAGTGGCGACTTCCAACATCCTTACATGTTGAACCAGAAACTGAACATATAGAAATAGAGTTTTAACATTACAAAAGTAGCCAACAGACAAATGAAAAACTAATACCTGTTAAAATAGAGGATTTCATTGAAATAAATCTTCAACTCTCATAATGCTGAATCAATAAATAAACAGAATCTTAAATTGATAAAAATAAAATTGTCTCTATTATTTAGTTGCTTGGTAATAACCGGCATAAAACTTAAAAATAGGTTTGTTTTTTGTTTTTTTTTTTTCTGGGAGGCAGGACAAGTAGCAGTATAACTTGGTTGAGTGAGGTGAATGGTAGACAGTTATTCTTTATTATAATCTCTTCTGCACTATTTGATCTTTTTAACCACATGCAAGCATTACTTTGGGAAAAAATTTAAAGGGGAAAGAGAAAGAGACCTGAATTCTATAAATGTTGCAGTTGATTTTGGTTTATACAGTAGGCAAAATTAAGCATGATAAATATGAATTCAAAATCAGGTTTCAATGACCTTTCTTATAAAATTCAGGAAACTAAGTCCTAAAATTTTCCACTGAAGCTGCAATTTCAATATTGAGTTTATTTGTTTTTGAAAGTGTAAGGTTTATAGTATTTAGTTTGATGAGTTCTAATATGGCCTCTTTGGAATTTCATCTTCTACGTTGCTTCTCTAAAACTGGAATTTTCTTTTGATAACTGAAATTCCTTTTCAAAATAACAGAAGGGCAAACCTGTGATTTTGTGAAGATCCTCCCAAATCAGTGTAATCATCTAGACAAGAGCAAAAATGGATGACATAATGGAAAGAGATTAAGAGAGTTCCTTCCCTGTTAAGAAGGAAATTCCTTAATTTGATTTCTGAGTTTCCTAAATAGTAACTTTTGGTATCTCCTGTTTTAAGTTATTGAATGAATGATCTTTCCTGAAGTCCCTGTGGTTTACACTCCCATGCATGCCATCTGTGATTCTGCAGCACATTATTCTGGTGGATGATGTCTCAGTACCTGTTGGAATTCCTTTCAGTGAGGTTTTGTGAAGAGATATTATAAAGCCATAATTAGTGGATTTTGTAAAATCCAAACTATTTAGTTACATTTCCCTACATATGCTTTCTGTGTGACTAGACTATTCCTATAAATTCTCTTAAAATTTGAAGGTAACTTGAGCACCTCAGAAAAAGGTAAATTATGCTTAACTGTACCCCACTAACCTCACTTTCCCATCTCTGAATGATTTTATATTTATTGGCAGTAAGAAAAGGAAAAAAAAGAGCAGAGAAAAATCATATTACCAAAACTTAGGGGAGAAAAAAACAAAACCCAGAAGAACCTTAAATTCATATTACTAAGTGAAAAAAGGTCAATCTGAAAAGGGTACATACTGCATGACTCCAACTATATGACATTCTGGAAAAGGCAAAACTACGGAAATAAAAAATGATCAGTGGTTGCCAGGGGTTGGGGAAAACAGAGGGATGAATAAAAAGAGCACAAAAGATTTATAGGGCAGTGGAACTGTATATGTCTATATGATACTACAATAATAGATACATGTCCTTAGAATCCGTAGAATGTACAATGCCAGGAATGAATCCTAATGTAAACTATGGACATTAGATGATAATGAATGATGTGTCAATGTAGGTTCATCAGTTAAAACAAATATACCACTGTGGTATAGGATGTGAACAGTGGAGGATGTTGTGCATGGGTGGAGACAGGAACTATATGGAAACTCTCCATACTTTCTGCTCAGTTTTGATGTGAACCTAAAACTGCTCTAAAGAATAAAGTTTATTAATCAAAAAATAAAAGAAAGTAAGTTGTGATAAAAGTTACTATTAACATTTTAAGATTAATTTGAGGGAAAATTTGCATGTAAAACATCACAGAAATATTGTTTTTCCTTACTTAAATTTTCAACCACCCTTTCCCTACGTGTTTGGTCAATGTAATTGCCGTCAGCTGGCCTATAGGAAACATTCTAAATACTCATTCTCCTTATTGAAAATTTAATTTATCATTCTACTTAGCTCAACACTGCAAGTATTAGTTATGGTAGAAGTACAAATTGATAATTATATGTGCAAATGGAATGTTTCTCAGCAATTAGGAGGAAATGGGATTCTGCTTTAACCATTACAAGTGAGAACTCAGCTACATAAATATGTTGGGTTTCAATTTCTTTTTTAAGCAACATCATAGGGACGGACACAAGTATTTTTTTCCTAAGGTTATTTCTAACCTAAAATTTAAGTCTTCTATAATTTTTACATTTCCTCTATACAAAATTCCTTCACTGAATGAAAAAAAAATTGCCTTTGGGAGTCCACCATCAGCCAATGTTTTACAAACTAACTAACAACCTATTTACTTGAGGAAGGATGATCCTGCTTCCTTTTTCCAAATACTTTAAAGAAGCGAAAAAAGATGTAGCTAGGGCAAGTTTAGGTAGAGTGAATTTTCTCCATGCATCCCTACTCTGAATTCCCTGACCACAAGACTCTGTGCAGACATAAGCGGTAGAGAAAGCATATTTTGGGTTGTCAAGCAGCTAAAAGCATAGCTCTGGTAATCAGGGGAATCACTTGAAATGGAGAGCTGAAGGTCAGGTATGAAAAAAAGTTAGAAATAAGTGTGAACTCGGTGGGAAAACAGTCAGAAGAAGGGGAGATTTTTCGCTGCCACAAAGCAAGGCAATGTCATTGTGTCCTCTGCCCCAGGCAGAGAGTCTGCATAGCCAAAAGATCCTATTACCTTTTAAGTAGAAAAGTATGTTATTACCCTTGGACAATTTTACTAATTTAACATGTTATAGCAACACCCATATAAGACATTTCTTAAATCTTTATTTTTTTCCATGACTAGTCAAATCTATAAACCTATGTTTTATATCTTACATAAAACATTTTCTTCCTCAAATATTTCCTGTCTTGATTCTTTCAAAATTACAGTGAGGGGGTTTCATGAGACTTTATTTTGCCTTTACTGAGGAATTAATTTCATGCATGAAGGGACTGACTGTGCAATATCCCAGCAGGGCAGGTCATCACTAATAGTGCAGCTACAAGTCCTATGGTAGTGGAAAAGGATAAGGGACTCACTGAAGCTTTCTTAGCTTGGGATTTTTGCTTTTTAAATAGAGACTGAGAGTAAGGATTCTGAACCCACTAGTGTCACTCATCCTTAAGCTTTCCACTTGCTGGAAGGATGATTTACGGGGGAATGAGTAGGTGTGGGAGTGAACTTGGGTTACCATACTTGTGCATTTCACACCTATATGGTAAAAATGTCTTTGTCATCTCCTTGGAAAGAAACAAAATTGACAGAGACAGATGGAAGCTTCGCCTTCTTTCTCTGAGGAGGCGAATTAATACAATTAAAATGAGCAATGTGCTTACATTGACTGACTTGGTAAATAGACTAACCTTGATGATAACCACAAGTATATTTAAAATACAGATAAATATTTATAGAGGTTCAATATTAAAGGGGAAAAACAGCTGGTTGATGAAAGTGGGAAGGGAAAAGATCCTCACTAGGTTTCTAAATACTAGTGAGATATTCATTTAAAAACACAGCTACATTCTGCTTAAAAATACATAGTTATTGGATTTCTAGCTACATTAAAAATAAAGTATGGTTTCAAACTGGAAAAAAAATTTAAAAAATTAAAACACAGCTACAACTTAATTTAATAAAGAACACTAACATTTACTAAAACAGAAATACAGAACAGTCCTAACCACATGAAAGAACTAAATCACTCAGTAGTAAATGATATAAAGCATTTTTGTAAAAATGTCTAGCTTTAACACACAAAGTAAGGTTTATTGATCCAGATAATAATAAAGTCCTACGTATTACTAAAAGAGTAAAACAAAACTTTAATAAATCAACAGTTATTAGGGAGAGATGAATTCTAGCTTCTTACAGTGATATCTTGAAGGACTAATAAAAATTAAACTCCATTTCAAATGTCAGAAATTTGTGTATATAAATGAAATATGCAAAGCCTTTTTTTGCACAAATGGGAACATTAAAGATGAATGTCTTGGGTGTTTACATAATGTCTTCAAATGTACAAACTACAGCATTAGGTGTAAATTAGGAAGCATTAAAACATCAAAGTTTTAAGAACCGATTGGCTTTAGAGCTTTGAGATTTCTACTTTTACTTTGCTAAACCAGATAGATGCACCTGGGACCTTAATCCCATCAACACTAGATTTTTAAAAACAGTCATTTACAATTGAATCTCATTTATTAATTACCTGAATCTAGAATAGATATTTGATTTAATGTAAGTATATTCCAACATGTCTGATGTTGCAGGGGAAAATATAATAGGACTTTAAAATTAAACAAAACTGGTGTGATTCTATACAAACACATTTCCAAATCAGTTTAACTTTCTTCTATTAAGAAATATTAAAACATCTTCATGAATTCCTCAAAAAGTGGGTATTTATAGAGTTAGATTATATCTTTAATGTTACATAAAAGAAGTTACTTCACTGCAAGTGATGACCATAAATCAATTTATAACATACAAATATATTGCAATAAGCTATTTCTCCATTATCTATTTAGTAAGCAATAAAACTGTCTAATGCATTTGAGTTTATATATTTGTTTTTCTACTTAATGAAGACTAAAGACACCAATGCCAGTGATTAAATAAACTTGGAAAAGAAGAGTAATTTGTAGGTACACCAAATAGGTAAAATATTATTTAGAAAGGAGTATGATTGTGAATAAAATTCTTTTCCATAACCTACTGGTAGAATTTTCTTCCTCTTTTAAGTTCTAATTTATTATTACTTCATGTCAAAGGTAAAGATTTTCCCAATCTATTTTCTCTCTTCTTTTTCACAATTTCCCAAATGAAATGGTTATGAAACAGAACTCAATATTTCTATTTCTCCTATTAGTTTTCTTGGAGGAAGTGGATAGATCTTAAATTTATGGTGATAGTGAAGGTTCTACCTGTCTACAAATATACTAGTAAAGCCATTTTTGTGACACCTCTCTCTTTGTACTTTCCAGGTCACTGAAAACAGGACAGAAGGCTCTGAGCTATGTGCTCTTAGTGGAACTATTTTGTTTACATGCACCAATGCCCCATTTGTAGAGAACTACAACGCAACCAGAGCAAGATACATAAAGGATAGATTTATTTTATAGTCTGGTTTTAAAACAATAAGGACAAGGCCCCTCAGTTTCAAATGTTTAATTTGTTTGATCAAATGCTAAGAACTGTATTGTTCAATGGTTTTTATCATGTCTAGTGACCATGAAGGCCAGAATTCAGGTGATGCCTTCTCTTTGTCTACTTAATAGAATTATTCAACATATGACACACAATTTAAATACACTATTCAATAATAGTGAGTTTCTTGTAGTGATTTCACACAGAGTATATTCTTGAAAAAATGTTAAAATATGATAAAAATCATCATCATTAGACTAACAGCTATTTAAAGAATACCATGCAATTGAATTTGGTCTTAAGCAAATAGGGAAAAAGCTACTCCAAAAGAGAAATGGATTTACTCGAGTGCATGCAAGTAGTTGTATAAAAAGTCATCTAAACCTGCAACCAGTGTTCAATCACACCTCATTGCCTCGCCTATATAAGTTAGTTGTCAGACAACGAAATGCAGTATTTGCTTTTTGATATGTAACCATTCTCAACTTGCTCATTTTGCAAAGATCTAAAATACAAAGTCTTGGGATCTAAACATTTGTCTTTAGAGTTATAATTCCTTACTACATATGTACGTGATTACCTATCTTTAAAATACTCCCAATATAAGGTCCCTTATCTATAAGTCTGTCTCTCTCTCATACCCTGATTTCCAATTAACACTTCACCAAAAGGCCAGACACCATAACAGAACAATGCCACAAGGTTAAGGTAAAGGCAGGTCCTCCACTTCTGGTCCCAAGGTATTAAGAGAACAGAGAAAGAAGAAAGCGAGAAAATAATATACACGTGTTCTTATGAAGAAGGACAGGGTTTAGCTTTCCTGCACTGCTCTTGGTTTGCCTGTGTTGAGGACAGGACTCAGAAGGTCTTTGATCTTAGAAGAAATAGCTAGAAGCAGCTGCTTTGTGAGCTAGCAGGCCTGCCATGAGATTTACGAGGCCATGGGCAGGATGGAGGACATGCAGGGGTTCAGTAGGTGAAAGGTAATGGTGAGAGCAAATGTGAGGGAAGGCTGCCAAGCTCTGACCATACTAAGAGAGGCCAGACCAGATGTTTATACTGATCCCCAAGTTCAGTCCAAGTGCTGGCAGGCTGATCAGAGCACAGGCAGATGAGAGACAATCTGCATAGTCCAGAAAGACCAGAGAACTCCATGGAGATCACCTGCTTCCCCTGCTGCAGCAAGGATACAGTCAGTTCCCCACATTGCCTATAGCTCAATAAGGAGAAAGAAATAGAGGCATGCAGAAGATGGAGCAATTATACAAATGAAACAAAGTGAAAACTATAGGGACCACTTAAATGACCAACTTGGACTAAATCATAAACTGAAATGGACTACATGTATTTTATTTTTGTTTTCTTGCTATCCAGATCATTTACATGAGTGGGGTATAGGTAATTCACAATGCCACCAAACATACACACATAGACTGACTATGGATTCACTGAACCAGATTCTGTCCCTATTGTTTAATAAGGGAAAACAGTGATTGCATTAATTCGTGGCCCCTCAATGCAACTCTAGAATGATTGTGTCCCTAATAGAAAGCAAAGAATGGAGATAAAGTATATTTAATTAATTCTATCAATTTAAATTGTTTTGCTTACATAAACTCTAAAAAGGCATTTGGGGGCATATTCTAAACAGAAATGCTGTAAATCAGAGGTTCCTGAACCTTCTTAGTTCCAAGCATCCTTAGAGTCTCAGTAACGTTTTTTAACAAGTCACCAAGATCAAAACAATAAATTTTATACTCTAACAAAACCATTGTTATTTGAAAAAGTAATGCAAAAATTCCAAAATAAAAAATTTGAAATTTTATCTTTAAATAATTACAATTACTTATTCCTGAAATGTATATGCCTGTTGAGTACTGAACAATTTCTTAAACCATGCAATCAGATTGGATATGGCCAGTCACCCTCTTTTCCTGTTTCATATTGATATTTGAATAGATAGTATTTGCTTTTTTTTCCCCTCAACAAGAACATTTTTTACTTGAAGCATACTTCAGAATACATGGTTCTAAAAGATATATATAAAACATTCCATGCAAGAAAAATAGAACACACATTTTCTTCAAGTACACACAGAAGAATCCCCTAGTTAAATCACATAAAAAGAGGCATAACAAATATTACAAATTTAAGAAGACTGAAATCATACCAAATATATTTTCTAACCACATGGTACAAAACTAAAGATCAACAATGAAACAAAGCTGGAAAATCTACAATGTAAATATTAAATATTTAATATGTAAATATTAAACAACACACTACTGCACAAGCAACAGACTAAATAAATCAAATGGCAAATCAAAATATGTCTCAAAACAAAAGAAAAAGAAAACACAGTAGTCCAAAACCTAGGGGATGCAGCAAAGGTAAATGTTGGAGTGAAATTCATGCTATTAATGCTTGTATTAAGAAAAAAAAGTTCAAACAAAAAAGGAAAAAGAAAAAGAAACAACTTAGCATTACATCAAAAGGAACTAGAACAAGAAGAAACTTGACTGAAATTTAGTAGAGGAAGGAAATAACAAAGAAAAAAATCATAAATAAATAAGATAGAGACAATAATAAACAATAACACAACATTGAAAGTAATGACCAGTTTTTCCCCAAAAATAAACAAAATTGGCAATGCTTTAACTATGTTAACTAAGAAAAAAAAAGAGAGAAAACTCAAAAACCAAAATGAGAAATGGAAGAGAAAACAGTACAACAGATAAACACAGATATACAGTGTGATAACAGATTACTATAAATAATTATATACTAACAAATCAGATAACTTAGGGAAAAAACATAATTCCTAAAAATTCCTAGAAAGTTATAATTTTAATTAAAAAATAATTTAGAGCAATCTAATGTGAAATTGTGAAGTATTTCAAGCTAGTATTCATAAAATGTCTCATAGTTATCGGGTATCACTTGTGTTTCCCTTAAAAAGCAAATATGTCCCATGTTGTCATGAGTTTGCTGTGTGCCTCAGGGCACCTTGGTGCACAGTTTGAGAACCACAGGTATAGCAGCTATGTTCTTTTAGCCCACTGATATAAATTGGGATAAAGATAGAGGGATTAATATTATTTAAAGAATTTTTAGAACAATGTTTCACACTTGATGAGAACCTAATAAATGTTACCTACTACAATTACTATTTCTAAGTAAGACTTTCTCTATTGGAAACATGCATATTTTAGTGATCAAGTGCCTGAACTTTTGCTTCATCTCATTTATGGAAAAGTATCCCTCACCGCTCCTTATTCAATGATCTCATAACATTTTGTTCACATAGCTACTGTAGTAGTTATAAATAATTGAAATGTCTTTATGTCCGACTCTACTTGCAAGCAGCTCAAGGGCAAAGAGCACGCTTGTTCATTTGACATCCCAAAGCCTTGCACTTTGCTTGGCATAAAAATATGTTTACTAAACATGCCCTGAATGAATCAATGATCAAATGCAGAATAGTAATCCTTAGTGGTACTGAGCACTGAATCACAAAGAACATGACATATTTAATTATCAAAAAGCACTTGATGTTGCAAAGGATCTTTTCTTGAAGAGTTTTTGATCTTAGAATACTAGGTCTGACTTACTGAGACTAGTCATTTGAAAGAAGATCATACCCAGAGAAATGATTTAAGCTTCCAGATTTATAGCATTTGATTTTTTTTCTTGACCACTAAAGAAATCAATATGGTTGTCAGAGTGATCTTTATGTGGTCATGTCAAACGTTAGGATCCTTACAAATGTGAGTATTAAGAATTTCATAAAATATAAACCAAGCTTCAGAGAATGTGATAACTTGGCTCAATACACTTCTCAGGTAAAAGATATGCTTACTATACCATCTGCCCAAAAATACCTGTTCAACTCAGGTCAAGGAACTTAACTGAGGATTTTTATTCTAGGCATGCTTGTAAGGTTTCCCCAGGCATTTTTAAGTAGAATGTCTTTGATGCTCATCTAAACTGACTTTGACATGGTCAATCATGGATAAATATTTCTTGTTTTATTAAATAAAATTTTTGAGGAGTTGAGGAACATAAAGCTAAACATTGCTCAATTTATTTAGTTGTAAAAAATCTGTAAGTGAAGTATATCAAAATGAAGTCTTAATTTTTTTCTTTTGGAAAACAAACCTGGCACAAAACTTCTGGGAAGTTTTTAAAATTATTTTTGAATCTAAATGGTGATACAGCAAAACATTAAACTAAACCAATTTTAATTTTCAAGTGAAATGATTGAGCCCTCACTCAAATCTATTGTCATTAACCTTACCAATTAAATAATGACTCAGTGACAAAAAACCGATGAGAGGCTTATGAAAATGGGAATTTGCAACTATTTCCTAGGTGTACACTTGCACATGGTATATATTCAGAAAATGTATGTGGAAAAATATTATAAAGAAGATCAAGGAATAAAATAATGGGAATTGGAAAATAAATCTTCCCACTAGAACTAAAGGCCTATAAAAGATTGGAATTTAATGGTATATCTTCTGCATTATATCCCTAGTAAAATCAATAAAACTCATCATTTATAGAATTCAGAGAAAGATTATCTTAATCACAAACCACAATATATGAGCTGTTTTAGAGTTTCCTTTAACTCTCAACTAACAATGCCCAAAGAAGTGTAAATAACATCATCATGTATTGTTTCTGGATACACAGAAATTGCAAATTTTATACTAGTAGATTGATGTGATTATCTCTTTAAATTGCTAAGCATTGTCCACATATCCTGGAAGATGCATAAAATAATAAAATCAAAACAATGCTTAATGGAGACTTAAAGTATAACTATGAAAATAGTATTGTATGGGGTATCTGTTTATTCTAATTTAATATTATGCTGTTATAAAAATAGTGATTTTTCTAAACATTTTAAAAATCTGGTATTTTTTAGTCAAATGCCTTTTTTTCAAATGCCTTTTAATAGGTTTTTCTTTTTTTATTTTAAAAGATTTCATTTATTTATTTGAAAGAGAGAAAGAGAGAGAACCAGCACAAGCAGGCGGAGAAGCAGAGGGAGAGAGAAAGGGAGAAGCAGACTCTCTGCTGATGAGGGAGCCCGATGCGTGGCTGGATCCCAGGCCCCTGGGATAATGACCTGAGCTCAAGGCAGACACTTAACCGACTGAGCCACCCAGGCGCCCCTTAATAGGTTTCTCTGCTTGCTATTTTGTTTTGTTTTTTAAAGATTCCAGTTTTAAAATATCTGCTTTAAGAATTTTTAGATGAGGGGCGCCTGGGTGGCTCAGTCAGCTAAGCTCTGACTCTTGGTTTCGGCTCAGGTCATGATTTCAGTGTCCTGTGTCTGTCAGGCTCCACACTCAGTGGAGAGTTTGCTTGAGATTCTCTCTCTCCCTCTCCTTCTTCTTACCCCTCTTGCCCTCCTCTCTCTAAAATAAATAAATAAAATTTTAAAAAAAGAATTTTTAGATGAATATGTAAATGTTAGTATAATTGTAAGATTCAAAATTTGAATCAATAAATACATAGCTAAAAATTGGTGATTTGGATAGGATAAATGCCTTTACGTTCCCTGGGAAAATTCACTATGTTATTTACAAGTAATATATATTAATATTGTAAGTCTAATTATTCATCCACACTGTATCAGATAATGTTGTCAGTAAACCCAACTGTTAGCTTATTGCCTTGCATTTTAAAAGGCCTATAATTTCATAAAAACAAAATTCAAAAGGATTAACCATTTAAAATGTCTCTTTTGAGGATAAGATATTTAGCAATTATTCTTTAATCTTGAATCATTAGGTTATGAAGTGACTGGACAATAAAAATATCCAGGATAAAAGAATCATTTTTTCCCTTATCCTTAGAGCTTCTTTCATTATAGGGTTAACTGCCTGGAATGGGCTAGAGGTGGAACTGAGCTAGATTGATCCTGGAAAAGCTGTGAAAACCACAGAGCCCTGACTTCCACTTACTACAGAAAGTCCTTAAAATTTCACAATCACACAATCTTTAGAAGTCATCTTAGAAAGTCATAGACCTGAGCTTCCAAATTGAAGATACCTGGGATCTGCTTAGGCATTTGAGGATGCCTCCAGTTGTAGGGATCTGCCAACTACAATTATTCATTTCCAGGACAAATGAAGAAAAATATTCCTATCTTTGACATGAAGAATGAAGGTGTACTTTATCCCACAACTACGTGGTTGCTATACTCCTAACATAGTAAGAATAGTATGAATGATTTTAGTTGCTAGATCTCATACCAAATCTTCCCTGAAGATACTTCTAGAAGAGTGGCACATCATATGCATGATATTCAGGTTTCTGGTTCTTCAGCCATAAAGAAGATCATGTCATGTTGGATAGCCATCTAGCTGGATTTCTTCCTCTTTGCCTTGTTATAAGACACACATCCCAGTGAATTAAAATGTTTCCTACATGCTCATGAAAATCACCAACGTGTATGACAAAGTTGCAAGTTTTTACCAAAGAGAAGAAAAATTAACATTATGTTAATTACTGTTCTTTTGTTTTTGAAGAGAATCACTTATCTGAAGAGAAGCTACAAACACTGATGTTACTTATTAGAAAAATCCACCCTCTCGGGCAAAAATATTTTTTAAATACCTTAAAATACCTGAATAATGAGCATAATCTAAAATTAGAGAAAGCTTTGTGGAGCAGATGACATAAGATAGTTCTTGGAAGACGGGTAAAATTTTGACAGGTGGAGATATAGAGTAAGGATATTCTGGGCTAAGAAACTGACATGGAAAATGCAGTATGTTCAGAAAATGATGAGTATACTGCTATGGAAAAAATGTAGGGCATTTGGAGTGGAGGAAGGAAAAAATATATATTTTTTCACATATATACACATATATATATACACAAGATTTTAAGAGTATAAAGTATAAAAGATTTTGAATATATATAAGATTTATATTTTATATTATGTATGTATATATGTGTATGTATGTATGTATGTATGTGTGTGTATATATATATATATTTTTTAATGTATTGGGACCTGTCTCTAGAGAGTTTTGAATCTCAAGATAAAGTGTTTAGATTTTGTCCAATAGAAAATAAGGATCCAAGGTTTCTGGATGAGACAACAGATTTTAAAATACAAAATATTTACACACATTTTGAATAAGTTCCTTTAAAGACCCAAGGAAAGGGTTATAATCTAAAGAATGAATATATATCAGATTAAATGACTTTTCTTAAAAGGAGCACAAATAAATTAAAATACCCAACTTTTTTCAAATATTCTATAAATTTTTTCACATAAACATTTTTGATACAGAAGCATCTGTAACAAATCGAAACATACACTTACTATAGATAGTGTTTGCTGAGATATTTGATGAAACATATAATTACTATGCAACACATAGTGTCAATCTGAGCTGAAATGACCAGGTTAGCATCATCATCTTTTCCTCCACTAAGCAAACACAAGTATGGCAAAATGACATACTTTTTAATTGCCTATATTACAGATTTATTTAAATCTCAATAGCTGATTGCTTTTCTTGAAAAGAGAAAATATTCCTTAAACAGCTTTCAGAAAATAACTACTGAAAGCCTGAAGTTTCTTTTTTTTTCTGATGTATCCTCCTAGCATATTTTTTTAGTGTATGAATGCATATATTTTACAAAATCAGAATTATATCGTATTTTAATCTGCTTTTTAAACTTGAAAACATATCAAATGATTTATTAATATTTAATACTAAATATGTGCAAAGCAAATTTTAAAAAGTATTTCTGCTTAATAGATATTTATAATTATTTCTTCTTTTTAATAGGGTAATTCCAATTCTTTCTGTAATAAATCTTTATAAATATTTATTAGTTCATTTAATACCTTTATAAAGTATTCTAAACTTCATCAAATGGTACAAACATTTTAAAATTATAATGATTATTTTATGTTACAAAGAACATATATTTATTATAAAAAATATAAAGGGAAAAATGAAATGATAGTAATACTCAAAGATAAAAGCTGTTAACATTTGGCATATCTCCTTTAGGCTTTTTTTACATGCATATTTTATACATATAGTTTGCATACTGCTTTGTGATTTTACAATATATTAGGACAGTTTTTCGATCGTTATTACCTAAAAATATGTCATCAAAGTGAAAATAAGAAAAAATCTAGAACTTACAATTACTAACTCCTTTAACTTGAGGTAACCATTTTTAACATTGTGGTAAAAATTCTCATAGCCTTTTCTTTCTTTCAATTTGCGCAGATTTAACAATGAAAGTTAAAATGCTAGCATACTGTATTCAAGGAGTTTCTTCTTCCGTCTCTATGTGATCTCACATGTGACTTTAATAGCATCTATGTACTAACGTCTCTAAGAGCTATATTTTCAGAATTGTTAACTGCCTCTGTCCCTCATAAATTTATGAAAGAATATCTCTGGAACATAAATAACATATTGTACATTTTGTACATAACATTTTATACATATATATAATTTTTTACATACATATAAAATCATATATATGTGATTATGATGTTGGATCAGAGCGCAGTTTGACTGCATACTACTAGATTGGTTTCCCAAATTGCTGTGCAAGTGTATATGCCCGTATATTCACAAAGCACCCCATCTTCCATTTTCACCAACATTTAGTATTAAATTCCTTCCTGCCACATTCCAATTCAGCCTGCCTATTTGGCCTGTGCAGAAGTTACATTACTTTTGGAGAATATAAGTGAATTATCTTAAATGCAATCAGGTGGTGGTGACTCAAATTATAGCTGCAGATGTGGTTTCATTGCTTAAACAAGTCAATATATCCCCTGACACCTAGTATACAACCTTGATCAGGTCAAGGCTTTTTTATTCTTATTCTAATGGTTTATAAAGACCATCTGAAAGATGTTTCTTTCAGTTGGCAAGGCCAGCAATATACCTTCATAGTCTTACCAAAGGGGTATATAAACTCATCAGACCTATATCAAAACATAGACCACAGGGAAAGAACTTGATCATCTTTTTCTTCCTTCACTTCTTCCATCATACTGGTCCAAAACATTGATGATAATTGGACCTGGTAAGCAGGAAGGAGCCACTACCCTACATACATGCGGAAGATAATAGCAGGCCAGAGGGTGAAAATAAAACCCACAAAAATTTAGGGGAATTACATCTTAGTGATCATGGAATTTAAGAATAACAAAGACAATACTAAAATTATAATAGGATGTAAAGAAAGAGAGTAGATCACCTACAAACAAAACAAAAGTCAGATTGACATCAAATCTCTCAACAGTACCACTGGAGGCAGAGGACAGAGGTGTAGTATATTTAAGATATTGAAAAAGAAGAGCTTGGGGCGCCTGGGTGGCTCAGTTGGTTAAGCAACTGCTTTCGGCTCAGGTCATGATCCCAGGGTCCTGGGATTGAGCCCCGCATCGGGCTCCCTGCTCATCCAGAAGCCTGCTTCTCTCTCTCCCACTCCCTCTGCTTGTGTTCCCTCTCACGCTGTCTCTCTCTCTCTCTCTCTCTCTCTCTGTAAATTAAATAAATAAATAAAACCTTAAAAAAAAAGAAAAAAGAGAAAGAAGAGCTTTATGTTCTCAGGCATATAAAGTCTCAGATATTTTGCCACATATAAAGCCACAATGAGAACACTCTGGGAAGAAGCAATAAAACAAAAATGATACAAATCAACATAATGAGTGTATCAAGAAATAGGGTACATACTAGATGCTTCAAAATATTTGTTGAATACATTATTGAAAGTTTATATGAGTACAGTACATCACTGTCTTAATATGATCTATCTATCCTGGAGTCATTACAGCACTGTTTTAATTATTGTAATATTATAATGTGTTTTAATATCATGAAATGTAACACTCTACATCTTCTTTTCTTTAAAAATCTAATTAACTTGTTTCAAGTAATGATAGACAAACTGATATTGGATTTACTCCTTACATGCTCCCATGCTATGTGACTATGAACTTAACCAAATATACAAGGCAATAGTTTCTAGGCATTGCACAATAGGCAGGATAGAACTTGAAAGAAGAGAAACAAAATGAGATAAATACCATAATCACTTAGGCTTTCTACCTAGAAACACACTAGCTATCATAGCTAAGAGATATGGAGCCAGAGCAGAGAAGCAGTCTTGCTAAGTTGATGAAGCAGAAGTTGGGTTTCAGGGCACTTAAAGGAAGTAGAGTTTTCAAGACAGTAAAAAAAAAAAAAAAAAATGAGATACATGAGATACACAGATGTGAGACCCAGAAGTCATGGAGATTACTCTTGAGTCTTTGACCAAGGTCTAAGCTGTACATCTACAGAGAAAGATTTCAAAAAGCCTAATAGAAAGAAGCTGCTTCAAAGTTAAGAGATGAAAAGAGAAGACACTTGGAAGTTTTGCAGTGCTGGGATATATTGGAGTACTGACTGTGTCAGAGTAAAGAAATCTCATTGAACCCTTTAGGCATTCAACTGGGACCCCAGAAATGGAAAATATAGAAGTAAAGATCAAGTACTAGAAATAGGATCACACCCTGAGATTAAAGATAAAACAGAAAACAAAACAAAACATAAAGTTTAAACAAAATATAAAGCTAAAAGTGACAGATTCAAGAAGATGTAGTAAATAAACTGCCTACCAGGACAAAATTCAATATTCTTAAAAAGAAACCAGTATTATCAAGAATCCCTACAATCTGTCATCCACCCTACAATCTAAGATTATTGGACCTGCAAAGAAGCAGACAAATAGAAAACATAATTAGATAAAAAGTAATCAATAGAAAAAAAACCGAGATGACCTAGATATTGAAATCATCACATAAGGACATTAAAATCACTATTATAAATATATGATTAAGGTATAAAGAAATGTATTGATAGAATAAATGAAGAGATGAAGTCTTTCAGAAGAGAAACTCTAAATATATATAAAGAGCAATATAAAGTTCTAGAGGTGAACAATACAATATATGTAATAAAAAATCCACTGGGTTACCTTACCAAGAGTTTTAATATAGAAGAATAAAGTGTCAATGACATTTAAGACAAGTCAATAAAAAATATCCAAACTGAAGAACAGAGAGAAAACAAAAAAGATTGAGGGGGAAAAAAACTCCAGCCTAGGTGAACAATATGATATCAATCAGTCTACAAAATATGATTCAAATCACAGATAAAGAGGAGGCAGAGAGAATTTATGCTTTCAAATGTGGTTGATCCAAATCAATAAAAGGAAGTACACGCAGTACTGTGCTTCTTTACTGCCTCTGTGTTTTGCTTTTGTCTCTATATTTCAACACCTCTTATCAGTCAATGTTGGTAGTATTTTCAGGGTGATTTGCATTTTCATCCTGGGAATACGGACTCATTTTTTTGTAGTGAATTGGTAGGTCAACCTTCAACCATGGCCTCTAGTCTTGACCTGTCTGCTGTTTTCATGGACCTTTCCTAGTTTTCAGAGATGCTATATGTTTGCCCTTATTTTCATATTTTACTGGTCATTGCATCAGCAGTCTGAGAAATAGATAGTGAAAATCCTGTAATCACACTGACACCAAACTCAGAAATCTTTGTATCTCTTACCTCAGGAGGCTTGTTCTTCCTCATTTAAAAGGAAATAGAAATAATAAAGCAATCAAGTTCATCAACCAATGGACAATTCATTTGGCCATGTGTTTGTGGCTGACAAAAGTAGATTTAGTTCCAAATTAGGACCCAATAATTGACCATATATTATGAAAAGAATGCTATGGGATAAATGGAATTCAATGTGGAAACTGTCCTGCTGAAGTATTCTGGGTGAGGGAATTAGCATGGACTCTGAAGTTGGTTAATGGCGCGAGAATGCAGATATTCCTGTCTATACTAGTTACTTCTCCCCACAAGTGTGTATCGTAGTGCATGTCTATTCTGGGGCATAAGGAGTAGTAGTCTTTCAAAGTCTTCCCATCAAGATATTTGACGGAGGTCTAAGCTTTGCAGCCTATAAATTTTAGACATCTTTAGATATGCATTAGTTTTTCCTTTGAGGTACACTAGACATTTATTACAGCTTTGTCACTTTTAATCAAATAGCCTTATTCAATCCCTTAGGCTTTGAGTTTGTTTTCATTATTGCTTTTACTGAAGTATAATACATGCAGGAAAGTGCAAAAACCACAAATATATAGCTCAATGAACTTTCACACACATATACGTAGCCAACCTCCAGATCAAGATATGTATTATTACCAGCACTCTAGAACCCCCTCATGCCTTCTTCTAGGTACTATTCTTCACATTGACTTCTAATATTATAGATTAGTTTTGTCGGCTTTTGAATTTTATGTAAATAGAAACCTACAGTATATACTCCACTGAGTCCAAAGTTATCTAGCAATAGCTTCTTCTTCCCATTACTTTATAATATACTATATATAATACTTACATTAAGTATATATTATATATTTACTCATTCTATTGATAGACATTTGATCCATTTCCCAGTTTTCAGATATAAAAATGCTTCTATAAACACTCTTGTGCATGTACTTTAATAATCATACATAAACATTTCTGTTGAATATATAATTTTTGCATAAGATAATATGTATATGTTGAGCTTTGATGGAGGATGTCAAACAGTTTTCTAAAGTGGTTTTACCATTTTCCATTTTCACCAGCTGTGCATGAGATTTAAGTTGCTCTAAATTCTCATCAACACTTGCTACTGTCATTCATTTTCATTTTAGCCCTTCTAGTGGATATGTAGTGCTACTACATTGTGATCTTAATTTCTATTTCCTTGATGACTCACAAATGTACTCATCTTTTCATGTGTCTTTTGGCTTCTTGGATAGCCTCTTTTGTGAAGTACTTGTTCAAATGTGCCCATTTATTCAATTAAGTTATTTGTCTTTTATGAATTTATAGGAGTCCTTTATTCTATATAGGAGACCTTTGTTAGAGGTATGTATTAAAAATATCTCCCATTCTGTCACTGCACTTTCTCTCTCTTAAAGATGTCTTCTGATGAGCATACATACATAATTTTAATATATGATGTACTTAATGGCAAAATATTGAAAGCTTTCCCCTCAAACTGGAAACATGACAAAGAGGCTTACTATCATCTTTTCTATTCAACATTGAACTGGAGTTTGTACCCAGTCCAAAAAGGTAAGAAGAAAGAGGAAGAAGAGGTGGAGGAAGAAGAAAAAGAAGAGGAGAAAGGAGAGAGGGCAAGGGCAAGGACAAGAATGGGAAGAGGGAAAGGGAAATAAAAGTTGTAGGAATTTTAAGAATTAGAAAAAATTAATGGTGCTACAATTCATAGCAAAAATAATAAAGTGTTAGAAGGCCCAAAAGAATCTGGAAGCTATGAGGCAATGGGTGAATTTATCCAGGTCACTCAATGCAAGGGTAATATTTAAAAAGTCAATTGTTCAATAAATAAATAAATGGTCAATTGTTTTCTCTATATACAAGCCATAAGCACGTGTAAAATGAAATTTTAAAACAATACTATTTATAAGAGCTTAAATAACATCAAATACCTAGAAATAAATCAAACATAAGATGTGTAAGACTACTGTACTGAAAACTACAAAATATTATGGGCAGAATTTAAAGTACTAAATAAATGGAGGAATATACCATGTTCATGTATTTAAAGACATACTATAGAGAGGTCAATTATCATCAATTAAATGTAATCTACAGATTACATTTCAAAGACTCCAACTGGAAATTGATAAGTGAATTCTTTAAATTTTTTATTAAAATGCAAAGAACCAAAAATAACCAAGGTAATATTAAAGAAGAACAAACCTGAAGGTCGCTAAACTTAAATTTTTCTAGTACAGCAGAATTATTTCACTGTCGTATTTATTTTATCATTGTGTTCCATTTAGCTGAGATAAATTGCTGCATGGCCTAAAGCCCTCTGGTTGCGTGAACTGGGTGGTCCTAAACTTTGTTACTACAGATTTCTGTAGAACTGTTTTTCAGAGAGTAGTGGACATCATGATGATAATGGGGGAACCAACCCCTCAGGAAACTAGACACACCTCGAGCTTTGTCTTGGGCACAAATGCTTATCTGCTTTTAGTGAGTTTTCCTTTTGCTTTTTTATCTTATAATCTCTAAGCTTCTTGCCTTTCCTTTAGCCTTTTATCTTAATCTTTTAACTCTCCCTTTAATATTTTTAATTCCATTGGCTGCTAACCCTTTTTTCTTCCTTTTAAAACCCAGCTACTTTGTAGCATGATTATTTTCAAACCAAAGTTGGGGAATGAGAATTTGCTTCCCTGTGGGCTGTTCTTTCAGTTATTAGTTCCCACCAAACTCATTTGTGAACAGAACCATGTGGAGCTGAATGGTAAACAGTTTAAATGGGAAGTCTTATGCTCATTAAGGTGTAAAAATAGAGTGCTTTATTTTTTTTAATATGTGCAGCCTACTGTTCTCTATTTAACCTCCTCCCTGACGAGTAATGAGAATTTTAATTATTCCTGTATTTCTCTGGTCAATATCCAATCAATCAATTTAAGGTATTAGCAATATCATAGATGTTCCAATTCCTTTAGTTCACAGATAAGGAAGCTTGGGCTAAGAAATTTGCCCAAGACCACATAGCTAGTAAATGACATTATTTGAACCCCATATTTGTTATAAAGCAGTCTGGCTTTAGAACCAATAAACCTTATAAAAAATCTATTGAGTGGAAAAATTACTTATGCAAGATAGCTCTGAATATACTCAGAACATCATTCTTCATCAAGGGCTCTTAACCAACATACATGGAGAGACTTCATAAATCCTTTAAAAAATCTGAAGGCAAATTTGGGGTATATACAGTCAATTTTGATACTTGCCATAGTTATATTTCATAATATCACTGAGAACGTAGAATTAGTGAATACTAATTCATTGCTCGTAAGGAAAATCAAGAATTTCTTTCCTTGGGAAAATAGAGATAGATTTCTGCAAGCCTGTAGTCACAATATTTTTGTCAACTGATTAATATATAACCTTGTTTTATGTGTGTTTCTGTTTAAGGACACTTTATTTAATATTTATTGTTAATTCATTAACATTGAACTGATGGCCAACATCACTATAACTCATGCCTGTCTTAAGTATATCTGACACACATTTTCTCCATAAGGCATATCACAGACTTCTCATCCTTAGAAAAGCACTTCAGCACTATGCTTGGGACCATTTTAAATAGTGAAATCACAATAAAAAGCACAAAAGAGTGAAAAACATGATGTATGAAACTAATGCTTGTTTATAGTATGAAACCTGAAACAAGAAAGCAAAGCTCTGTCTTATTAACCTCAGCCAGGAACGTCCACATCAGGCAACTCAAGTTTTTCATTGCTTTGCACAGGCACATGCCTGAGAAAGGCCAGAAAAGGACTTAAGTATTGACTTTGGGGTTACAAATCTTTTTATTGAGTAAGCAAATTCATAAATTTGGAATTTGTGAATAATGATGATGATCAATATATATTATTTTCTATGAAGAAGATGCTTAGTTATCACCAGATCCTCAAAAAATTCTGTGACCAGACTTTAGAATAACCAAAGTAAGAACCAAGACCCAGAACAATTTAAAGTTTATCTCTGACTCAAACACCAACAAACTGAGACTATCGATGCTGAAAAATACCATATTTGCCCATTTTATCATTGCTTCTACTGCATTCTGGTAGACATCAATGCTTCACACGGGGGTACCACCTTAGTAAATACACTCTGAAACTCATTAAGAAAAAAAACTCCAAATGACCTAGTGACCAAATGACCTAGTATATTAACGTTACTAATTGAGCCTAAATTTTGATCAACAGAACATATGCTTTCATTGCATCGATAATGATGAGAGAAGATGTTATTCCCAATGTTGTACAGCAACATCTTTGAAAGTTTCCTGTGATGTCAGAATAGGGATAAGTATTTTTATCTGAAGCACCTGGCTTATTTTCATCTCAGGAGCACTATAAATCCTGTCATGATTTTGTTTCCCTGTTTAATGTTCACTGCTAGAAAGCTTAGCCAAAGTTATAGTCCAACATCAACATATGTACATTACTTTTTAATTTTATCTTTCCAAACACTATTTAACTCATTTTCCAATTTTCTACCCTTCTTTCCATTTTTTATATTCTACTTCATTGCATCTTAAATAATTTCTTAAATAAGTATACATAAATAATAAATTCTGCATATATAATTTTTTATTTACAATCTTTTTTAAAATTCAAGCGGGAAATGAGAAGCACTAGTTTAAATGTAGATGCAGGTAACTTCTGCCGAATAAAAAGACAAGAATTATTTTCTCCCAAAAGTCCTTTCTATACCCCATTGCAGCTCCTCTCAAATTGTGGCCTCTGGACCAGCAACATCAGTATAAACCGGGAACTTGTTAGAAATGCTAATTCTTAGGCATCACTCCAGACCTTCTAAAGTAGAAACTCTGAGAGTGGGGCCCAGCAACCTGGGTTTCAGCAGGCCCTCCAGGTGATTGGGATGCACATTCTACCCTGCTCTGTTTCACTTATGCTCTCTTTTGCCATAAAGATAGGCTTGTAACCTAATAGTTCTCAAATATAACTGTATTGGAATCACTCAGGAAGATTTTTACAATCATGAGGGGTTAAGACCAACTTACTGGTATTTTTTATATATCCCTACATGTTACAATAGGCAAACAAAGGTGACAACCACTATTCTAACCTCTAAAGACAGGTTCAGTCATGAAATTAATGATTATTTCTGGCACCTTGGAGCACTTTAGGCTAAATCTTGCTCCAAGAAATCCAAACCAGTATGTTACCACCATGTCATTTTGAGAAATTAGTAAACTGGGCCCCTGGGTGGCTCAGTCAGTTAAGCCTTGGACTCTTGGTTTTGGCTCAGGTCATGATCTCAGGGTTGTGAAAAGGAGCCCCATGTCGGGCTCCACCCAGAGTCTGCTTGAGATTCTTTCCCCTTCCTCTCCTTCCCCCTCTGCTCCTCCCCCTGCTCACACATGGTTTCTCTCTCTCTCAAATAAATAAATAAATCTTTTTTAAAAAATGAGAAATTAGTAAACTGGGTTCCTGTCTTAACTGTGTACACCAAAATAAATACCAGATAAGTCCAAGATTTAAATGTTTAAAACGTTGAGTCTATAAAAATACTAGAAGAAAATACAGATAAAATTCTGCAAAATCTTGAGGTGAAAAAGACCTTAGAATAAACATAACCAGAAGCAAGAGCAGGAGGATAGACAAATTTTACTACATAAAACCTGGTGCAGGATGATATCATTAAATTCAAGTAGGTGTATTATTTCCTATGCTTCCTTTGCCCCACAGTGTTAATCTAAGCATCAGAACTAAACACAAGGTCTTCATTGGCACAAAGAGGGAACACAACCTCAGGGTAGTCAAAGAGAATTGTGTCAATTTCTTGGCCTTTCTATGGCCCAGATTTAAGGCAAAAAATATAGAGAACAATAATTCAATTTTCGTTTTCCCAAAATGAAATAAAAATTCTCTGAAGGGTAGGAGAAAGAAGGTTAAGACCTAAGAGTAGAAAAGACCCATACCTCACTTCCTATTTGGAACTCTGAGTGGGAGGGTTCTTCACAGGAGTCCTTGTTGGCATCATCACAGTAGAATGGGAGCAACTGGGATGGCTGTATGAAGAAGCTGAGACAATCCCACCAACTTTCTGTAGCCCCAGTGAGTAAAAGAAGAGAAGATGAAATTATCCTTAAAGGTATACAGCTGTCAGTTTCTACAGTGATCTGGAGGACCTGAAGAGGTATCACAGTTGTAAACAAGAGGAAACACCAGCAGATGGCAGCATGGACTATACTGTACAACTGGGGACCACAGCCATTTTAGTGAGGCCAACCATCGGTGGGTGTTAATAGCCATCCCAACAGATGCAAACGTGAACAGAACCCAGCTGAGGGACTAATCACATTCCCCCAACACCATGACCCTCTACAAGAACGCCAGAACTTATAAGCCTTTTCAGGTTGGGGAGTGAAGGAAGTCCTGAGTTGTCATAGTTTAAATTTGAAATGCCTGGATTTATATAAGTGAAGAAAATTCATCTCTTATCACATGCAATGAGAGGGGAACGGAAGGATTGCTGGAAATATAAGTGAAGTTAAGATATTCAAAAACAAAGGAAAATAGTATCTTTTTATTTTCTGCACACATGAGTATAGCTTAAGAAAATGATACATTAGAAATTTCTGCATAGCAAAAAAAAATTTGTAAAGAAAGTCAAAAGATAAATGATCAAATGAGAGCAAATAAGCAACATATTTGCCAAACAAGGGGCTAATTTCCTTGATATACAAAGAACTCTTAGTACCAAGAAAAAGTTTATTTTTTATTAGACAAAGAGAACTATACAGTAATGAATGTACAATTCATTCACCTGAAATTGTACCCCCATTACTGGAATTTTACACTGGGATAAAGAGATAAAATAAAGTGGTCAAAAATTCAACCTTGTATAAAGAAAAACTTATAACTAATGGACATATTCATTACTGAAAATTGGTTTAGTGGAAGATTTGAATCTATATTAGTTAAAACCTAGATAGTAAATCATTCTTGCTTTTACCATATTGCCATGTCATGCAATCCCCATACTGGCTGTCCTTTCTTTCCACAGGCCCCTAGGAACTCTGTATCTCATGATTTTAGGAGCTTCCTCTCTAGAAAGGCTGCCTACAAAGCCAGACTCATTCTAACTGGCTCCCCTTCACCCTTTTCCCCCATGAATAAACAGTTTTGGCCAATCCTATTTTAATTTTAAAGGATTACCTCTAAATTAATTTTGGGAAGCTGACAAAACTACCATGAAAAGAACAGAGCTATCAAAGCCACTATTCCATATTCCAGGCTTTAAGATATCATTTCTAAGTGGCTTCACAGAAGTCTATATATTTTCAATTTAGGATAATCAGTACATATTTAAAAAATTTTTTAGTTCATGTGGTGGTTTTCTCATGTATACTAAACTTAGAAATTACAGAGCGGTAGAAGAAAGAAAAAGTATCACTTGTAGTTCTCCCATCTAACATCACCACAGTCAACATTTTGCTGCATTTCCTCTACTCTACAGCACCTCATTTAAAAAAAAAAAAAAGTATGCTTCTCATTTTTATAATTTACATTTTTACATCACAACAAAGGTCTTTCCTGAGAACTTTAAACTTTCCTTAGGTATCTTTTTTAATGATGCAGAATGGATAATTAACTTGAATATTCTTCACTGTTAGGTTATTTCCACTTCAGACTTACTGGAAGTACTGTGGAAATTGGTATATTTGTACACAGATTTGAGCATGTTTTTGGTGGAACTAAAAGTTTTTCAGGAGAGTTACCCAAGAGAAGAACTGTTAGATGAGAAGCATGTACATTTTTTTTTTTTTAAGTAGGCGCCATGCCCAGCATGGAGCCCAGTGCAGGGCTTGAACTAACAACCCTGAGATCAAGACCCAAACTGAGATCGAGAGTCAGATGCATAACCAATTGAGCCACCTGGTCACCCCAGAAGCATGTACATTTTTAAAGCTCTTGATTTATTTTGCAAAACTTTCTTTCTTCAAGTGTTCAACATGTGAAAATGCACAAGAATGTTGGCAGTTCGAGGTCACTCTCAATCATACTGGGTATCTCCTTTTGTTTTAATATTTTGGCAAATTAAATGGTACCTTATTATTATTTTATTTTAATTGATATATTTTTCTTGAATTTGCTTGTCATTTGTATGAGATATTTGCAACCTCTCCTTTTCCCCAAATGCTCAAACTCATTCAGTTAAATACCTATGAAACAGGTATTATGTGTCAGGCATTGTGATATATACTGGGAACACATTAATGAAACTGATTTGCAGTTTTCTCAGCATGTGACACTTTTACTTGTTCTGGGCCTTTGCACTTGCTATTGTTGCTACCTGGAATATCCTTTCTTCTCTGGATAACTCCCACTTGCCTGTTGGGTCTCAGCTTAGTACATGTATTTAGAAATTCAGGGTACATTTGTTCTCTATGTCTGCCCATCCTTTTCATGTCATATGTATTATCACTTTGAATCAGAATTTCCTATTTACTCTTCTGTCTCTTCCACTAGATTGGAAGCTCCTTGAGAACAATGTTTCATGCTCATGTTTGCATATACACTATCTAAAAATGTTAGATACATAGTAACCAACTAATGAACAGATATATTTTAATGTTGAATGCATTAATTACTACTCATGCAATTTGTTCATTTTAACTTTTAGTCTCTTTGCGTGCATGTGTGTGTGTGTGTTTCTAGTTCATTTCCACTTCTTAATTTTGTGGGAAATCTTAATTTTATATATATGGGTAAAATCTATCAGTATATCTCTTTTTGATTTGTTTAACATGTCTTAAATTATAAATTCAACAGATGCTTCTGTTAAAAAATTCAAGTGGCACAGAAGGATCCAATATACAATGCAGACATTCTCTCACCCTCTCTCCATGTGATCATTATGAAGTTTGTTGTGCATTTTTCCAAGTATTTGCTGAATATATACAAAAATGTTATATGCATTCCTTGTTTCTTTAAATAAGTGAGATAGTACAATGAATATAGTTCTGAAACTTGCTTTTTGTTCCTTAATCTTAATCATGTATACTTAGGAATGGTATGTTTTGGTCATGGTAACACATTTGTACTCATTATTTAAAATAATTGAACACTATTGTAATAAACTTACCATAACTTATTTATTTGGTCATCCATCAGACATTTTACAAGTGCCCGATCACATTCTCTCCCTTTCTTTTTTCTTTTTTTCTTTTTTTTAAAAAAGAACACCAAAGAAATACAAACAATTATAAGAACATATTATGTGAACATATTATGAGAAAATCTATGCCAGCAAATTAGATAACCTGGAAGAAATGGGTGCATTCCTAGAGATGTATCAACTACCAAAATTGAACCAGGAAGAAATAGAAAACCTGAACAGCCCTATAACCACTAAGGAAATTGAAGCAGTCATCAAAAATCTCCCAACAAACAAAAGCCCAGGGCCAGATGGCTTCCCAGGGGAATTCTATCAGACATTTAAAGAAGAATTAATACTTATTCTCCTGAAACTGTTCCAAAAAATAGAAATGGAAGGAAAACTCCAAACTCATTTTATGAGGCCACCATTACCTTGATCCCCAAACCAGACAAAGACCCCATCAAAAAGGAGAATTACAGACCAATAACCTGGATGAACATGGATGCAAAAATTCTCACCAAAATACTAGCAAATAGGATCCAACAGTACATTAAAAGGATTATTCACCATGACCAAGTGGGATTTATCCCTGGGCTGCAAGGTTGGTTCAACATCTGCAAATCAATCAATGTGATACAATACATTAACAAAAGAAAGAACAAGAATCATATGATCCTCTCAATAGATGCAGAAAAAGCATTTGACAAAGTACAGCATCCTTTCTTGATCAAAACTCTTCAGAGTATAGGGATAGAGGGTACATATCTCAATATCATAAAAGCCATCTATGAAAAACCTACAGCGACTATCATTCTCAATGGGGAAAAGCTGAGAGCTTTTCCCCTAAGGTAAGGAACGCGGCAGGGATGTCCACTCTCACCACTGCTATTCAACATAGTATTAGAAGTCCAAGCCACAGCAATCAGACAACAAAAAGAAATCAAAGGCATCCAAATCGGCAAAGAGGAAGTCAAACTCTCACTCTTTGCAGATGATATGATACTGTATGTGGAAAACCCAAAAGACTCCACCCCAAAACTGCTAGAACTCATACAGGAATTCAGTAAAGTAGCAGGATATAAAATCAATGCACAGAAATCAGTGGTATTCCTATACACCAACAACAAGACAGAAGAGAGACAAATCAAGGAGTCGATCCCATTTACAATTGCACCCAAAACCATAAGATACCTAGGAATAAATTTAACCAAAGAGGCAAAGGATCTGTACTCAGAAAACTATAAAATACTCATGAAAGAAATTGAAGAAGACACAAAGAAATGGAAAAACGTTCCATGCTCATGGATTGGAAGAACAAACATTGTGAAGATGTCAGTGCTATCTAGAGCAATCTACACATTCAATGCAATCCCCATCAAAATACCATCCACCTTTTTCAAAGAAATGGAACAAATAATCCTAACATTTGTATGGAACCGGAAGAGACCCCGAATAGCCAGAGGAATATTGAAAAAGAAAAGCAAAGCTGGTGGCATCACCATTCCGGACTTCCAGCTCTATTACAAAGCTGTCATCATCAAGACAGTATGGTACTGGCACAAAAACAGACACATAGATCAATGGAACAGAATAGAGAGCCCAGAAATGGACCCTCAACTCTATGGTCAACTCATCTTTGACAAAGCAGGAAAGAATGCCCAATGGAAAAAAGACAGTCTCTTCAACAAATGGTTGAAATGGGAAATTGGACAGCCACATGCAGAAGAATGAAACTGGACCATTTCCTTACACCACACACAAAAATAGACTCCAAATGATTAAAAGACCTAAACGTGAGACAGGAGTCCATCAAAATCCTAAAGGAGAACACAGGCAGCAACCTCTTCAACCTCAGCCGCAGCAACTTCTTCCTAGAAACATCGCCAAAGGCAAGGGAAGCCAGGGCAAAAATGAACTATTGGGATTTCATCAAGATAAAAAGCTTTTGCACAGCAAAAGAAACAGTCAACAAAACCAAAAGACAACCGACAGAATGGGTGAAAATATTTGCAAATGACATATCAGATAAAGGGCTAGTATCCAAAATCTATAAAGAACTTATCAAACTCAACACCCAAAGAACAAATGATCCAATCAAGAAATGGACAGAAGACATGAACAGACATTTTTCCAAAGAAGACATCCAAATGGCCAACAGACACATGAAAAAGTGCTCAACATCGCTCGGCATCAGGGAAATCCAAATCAAAACCTCCATGAGATACCACCTCACACCAGTCAGAATGGCCAGAATTAACAAGTCAGGAAACGACAGATGTTGGCGGGGATGCGGAGAAAGGGGAACCCTCCTACACTGTTGGTGGGAATGCAAGCTGGTGCAGCCACTCTGGAAAACAGTAGGGAGGTTCCTCAAACAGTTGAAAATAGAGCTACCATACGATCCAGCAATTGCACTACTGGGTATTTACCACAAAGATACAAATGTAGGGATCCGAAGGGGTACGTTCACCCCAATGTTTATAGCAGCAATGTCCACAATAGCCAAACTGTGGAAAGAGCCAAGATGTCCATCAACAGATGAATGGATAAAGAAGGTGTGGTATATATACACAAAGGAATATTATGCAGCCATCAAAAGGAATGAGAGCTTGCCATTTGCAACGACGTGGATAGAACTGGAGGGTGTTATGCTGAGTGAAATAAGTCATTCAGAGAAAGACATGTATCATATGACTTCACTGATATGAGGAATTCTTAATCTCAGGAAACAAACTGAGGGTGGCTGGAGTGGTGGGGGGTGGGAGGGATGGGGTGGCTGGGTGATAGACATTGGGGTGGGTATGTGCTATGGTGAGCACTGTGAATTGTACAAGACTGATGAATCACGGATCTGTACTTCTGAAACAAATAATGCAATATATGTTAAGAAAAAAAAAAAGAAGAAGATAGCAGGAAGGGAAGAATGAAGGGGAGTAAGTCAGTGGGGGAGATGAACCATTAGAGACGATGGACTCTGAAAAACAAGCTGAGGGTTCTAGAGGGGAGGGGGGTGGGGGGATGGGTTAGCCTGGTGATGGGTATTAAAGAGGGCACATTCTGCGTGGAGCACTGGGTGTTATGCACAAACAATGAATCATGGAACACTACATCAAAAACTAGTGATGTATGGTGATTAACATAACAATAAAAAATTATTTAAAAAAACCAGTAAGCACTCCAATTTAGCAAATGTGACAAAAAGAATTCTGTTTTGAAGCTTTATATTTTTTTAATTTTAAGATGATACATAATTAAACAGAATTGGACTGGTCTTTTACATCATAAAAAAGTTCATATTCATATCTCAGTGACTATTTTCTGGATGACCTGAAGAGTCTTTCCCCATTTTCCACTCCTTTCTTCCTCTACCCAAAGCTTGTTACCTTCTCTCCTAACCATTCTGCAGCCTGAATCACTCTTCATGATTCCAAACTAAAGGCACTGGATATGGGGGTAAGTGTGCTAGAAGTATAAGTGGTGGTTAGGAGTTGTGAAAAAACAGTATGTGCTTTTGCTTAGGTTCAGCTTCTCTCTGACTCTTCTTCAGTGAAAGGATAATCTAGATTTGACTGTTGTTACTAAGTACATCCCTTCCTATGAAAAATGTTATTTACTTACATGGAAAAACATATCTTTATACCTGTTTTCCAACATTTCATAAATCATAACTTCCACAACAATGTGAGATAAGGGGCCAGCACAGCTCTCAGAGGCAATGCCAACTTAATCCACTGGCATTCATTAAGACACATGAGTTTAAACCACAGCATTAGTTGTAATCTTGTGACAATTAAAAAAAAAACTACCAAATGAAATACATTAAATAACCAGGCATTAAACATCTCTTAATCTCAGTTCAATTTTACTATATGTACCAACAGTAAAGGGGACCAATTTGGTCCCCTTTAAGAAAACAAAGCAGCAAAATTTCAATGCGCTAGGTAAATCAGTTACTATATGCCTTCATTCATGACTAGAATGTCTCTTATCACAACAATGAAATTCTTTTTGGCTTCTGAGTCTGTTCATTGGTTCCATGAAACTGATGGCTTAAACAGAATTGAAGACATGGGAAAGAAACCTCTGAAGTCAATGAAAGTTTGTGTATTCCTCTATGGAGGTGATCACACTCCTCACCATGCTTGATTCCAGCTTCCTAAGGGCCAGTATCAACAACGAAAGGAAGAATACCTTGGTAATCTAGCAACATGTACCAAGGCCTACACATGGTGAAAATTATCTTTACAATACTCCATTATAGTATTATTTACAACTCCCCTTGTCATTTAATAAAGATCATTCATTACCCACTGCCCAAATAATTTACTATACATTTTAAATTGTCTAAAAGAGGGGTGCCTGGGTGGCTCAGTCAGTTCAACATCTGCCTTCGGCTCAGGTTATTATCTCAGGGTCCTGGGATCGAGCCCCGCATCAGGCTCTCTGCTCAGCAGGGAGCCTGCTTCTCCCTCTCCCAGAGAGCCTGCTGCTCTGCCTACTTGTGCTCTGTGTGTGTCAAATAAATAAATAAAATCTTTAAAAAATTAAAAATAAAAATAAATTGTCTAAAAGATTATGTTTTGTGTGTGTGTGTGTGTGTGTGTGTGTGTGTGTATCTTTGTATAGGGAGGGGTAATTTGAAGGAAAGACCTGTGAGATATCATCAATCATTAATTTATTTTTAGACATTATTAAGATATATTTAAACCTCAAGATATAGTAGATTGATCAATCCGATGTTCTATCCTTTGCATGCTGCCTCTACAGGGAGATTTTCCTTATAATTATCCCAAGAGTAAAGAAAGAAACCCCCAGAGCAAGGAGCTATGACTCCAGAAGAAGTTGAATTATTGCTCTGCACTGTCTTCCTCATATAAAAAAGCTATTATAGACTGAATTGTGCCGCCCCATTCATATATTGAAACCCTAACCCCCTCCCCCATATGACTGTATTTGGAGATAGGGCCTTTAGGGAGGTAATTAAGGTTAAATGAGGTTATAAAGGCAGGACTCTAGTCCAGTTGAACTGGTGTCTTTATGAGAAGAGGAAGAGACACCAGAGATGGATCTTCCTCTCTCCCCCACTCCCGCTCCTGTTCCCACGCACTCTCTCTCTCTTTCTCCATATGAGTACAAAGGAAAGGCCATGTGAGCACACAGCTAGAAGGCAGGTGTCTACAAGCCAGGAAGAGCGTTCTCACCACAAACCAAATTTACTGGCACCATGAACATGGACTTCTAGCCTCTACAACTGTTACAAAATAAATGTCTGTTGTTTAAAGCTGCCCAGTTTGTGTTGTTTTTTTTTTTTTTTTTTTTTTTATGGCAGCTTGAGCTAACTAATACAGAAGCTCATCATCTTTTAATTGTTCTCCTGCAGGCTCTGAACTTTTCTGCAGCGTCCCACCATCATCCATCACTTAACTTCAGTGTCCTCCCAAGATGAACTGAGAGATTTAGACACTGTTGGTGTTTTTGTCTGTGATGCACTTGTAAATGTGTTTTATTGATTTCTACAACATGTGGCTTGTTATTTTCTTCTGGCCATTCAAACATACCTTTAGTTTTGGACCCATGTCTTCTGGTTTTGCCTCTGGTTGTTCTGCTTCCATTGTTACCAGAGATGTCAGCAGGAGCAGATGCAAGTTGGACTGTAAATGTGTGTTTATTTTTCTCATTGGGATTGTAATTGAAAGGCTATAACATCACAGATTTATCAAACTTCCCTTCTGCATCAATGTGGTGCCAAGTTCTTCACTTTAAAACATGCATTTGGTCTGTAAGATTGCCAAGTTTTAGGGTGATGGTGACAACTCTGACGAAGGAAACTTGTAATTTGAGCTTGTGCTGTGGCTTAATGCTCAGGACATGCTCCATCTTCACCACATTCATCCACAGTAAGAGCATCACTGGCTGGGAGACCCCTGAGAGACCACCTTTAATAATAACAATGGTGATGATGATGATGATGATGGTGCCTGTCTTGATGGTTAACTTATGGGGTGAGGGGAGGGGGTTGTATGTTCATTTTGCATCAGTACATTTTATTTTAGCTTCTTATAAATTCTTATGGTTTTTAAGTTCATCCTTTTCTATGTTTTTCAGTATATAATTATAACATCTGCAAATAAAGATAATTTTGCATTTCCTTTCTAATAATTATACTTCTTATTTTGGTTCCATATCTTATGGTTTTGATTAGCACTTCCAGAACAATTAGATAACAATGATAATAACAGGCATTTTTGTTTTCCACCTGATTTTAATTGGATACTATTAAGAATGAAATCAGCCATTGATTTGAGATCTTACAGAAACAACATATGTTAATGAAATTTCATATGTGTTTGGAAAGATTTTTAAATAAAATGAGTGTAAATTTTTTCCAGAATTTTCTAATTTTATTGAAATTATCAATATCAATTACCAAATTGTTTTTACTTTTCTGACCTATTGGTAGGAAGTAATATACTACTAATTGTTGTCCTAATATTGAACTTTGTATAACGCACATGATTTTGAGTCAAAATGAGTAAACCAGACCACCCTCTGAGGAATGTTTAATCACTAAACATGTTGTGCACATTTCTGTCCTATAAAAGATTCATATTCAACTGTGATCCCAATCAGCAACTTTCTCTTCCCACTAAAGGGAACAAATTATAATCCTTTCCACTGCTGCCATAAACAACAAACAGATTGCTGATTATACAGAAAGAGAAAAAGCAGACATAGGACAGAGCATGCAGATTAGAAAGAAGCCATTTCCTCCTTAACACTAAGTAAATAGCAGGCATTTTGCAAAGCGCATTAAAGGGAGCAGACTGCTAGAGAATTCAATTAATAAAGACTTGTTAACTGAAAGCAAACTCTGAGCAATTATATTATCAAGTAAATAGAATTATCTGTAAATAGCAGAAAGGACCCCACAACAAAGAAACCACATGAATTGGTACCCTTTCCTTTTATGCCCTCAGCCTTCTAAGCTTGTCTTTCTAATTCAGTAGTATATCTAGTATTGGAAAGGAAATAACAGAACAATAGGAATTATGAGCTACTGTTATGAGAAGTAACTCAGTGGCATTAAACAGAAATTGCCCTGACACTGTATAGTGGGAAAAAAAATTTGTCTCCAGCTGAGATTCCAGCAAGTAAATGACTATTCTTGCCCAGAGGAGATCTATTTAACTTTCCCTGTATTAAAAGAATAACAGAGAAATTCTGGACAGAAAGAGCTCTCATTGTGGTCAAAATGCAAACAGCAGAGACACTGAGTGGAAGGTGATCTATCCTACAGTTATTGGAGGTTTCCACATGGGGCTGGCACCCTATAGACTATACTGAAATGCCAATCCAATAAGATAAATAAGTGATAAAAATTTGGAAGGAAATATTTTGTAGTGAAAAGATGGTTGGAGTTACCACCAGGGAGCTGAATCTTGCTCAAGACAGTCACCATGTGGCAATGAATAGTAACACAAATTCTGAGACTATTTTTCTTCATCTGTAAAATTGAGATAATAATACACACCTTGAAAATATATCAGAACTACATGAAATGTGTATGTATGGTACAGGGCCACACACAGTAAGTATTCAATGAGAGATGGCTTGTTACTTTATTATTATTATTGAAGCAAAACTTGAGAAATACAACAGAGAGTTAGAAATCTATTTAAGATAGACATGAAGACCCTAACACAAGTAACATTTTCAAGACAGAACACTGTGGGGCAAGAATGATGTGGAACACAGAAAAATATTCATAAAACTTGTGAAAGAAAATATATACATGGGGATGAGGGGATGACTAAGAGCTATCCTCTAAGCTCTTAGTCAAAATTAGCTCCTCAGGGAGGAGAATGGGAAATTTTTATCAAAATACACAGTACATATACTTTGCAGGTATTTGGATTTATGTTGAAATTAAGTACAGTAATATAGGCACTGTTTCATTTTGAAGTATGGAACGACCATTCTCAATGAATCCTCTTTTGGTCTTCTTAAGACTGCATATTAAGTAACCACATACAGAGATAACCCCACAAGAGACTCCAGAAATTCTGGGCAAACCAAGTAAGCAGTATGTCTTACAGAATCATATTTTAATATTAGATAAGGGGTTAGTATCCGAAGTCTATAAAGAACTCATCAAATTCAACACTGCTGGTGGGAATGTAAACTGGTACAGCTACTCTGGAAAATAGAGTGGAGGTACCTCAAAAAGTTTAAAATAGAACTACCCTATGACCCAGCAATTGCACTGCTAGGTATTTATCCAAAGAATCAAAAATGCTTATTCAGTAGGGCACAGGCATCCTAACACATAGCAGCACTATCAATAATAGCCAATGGAAAGAGCCCAAATGTCCACCAACTGATGAGTGGATAAAGAAGATGTGGTATATATATATATATACTCGGAGATTAAGAAGAATGAAATCTTGCCATTTGCAACAACATGGATGGAATTAGAGTGTATTATGCCAAGCAAAGTAAGTCAGTCAGAGAAAGACAAATATAATTTCACTCATATGTGTAATTTAAGAAACAAAACAGCAATATAGGGGAAGGGAAGGAAAAATAAAATAAGATAAAAACAGAGAGGGTGCAAACCATAAGAAACTCTTAAATATAGAGGCTAAACTGAGGGTGACTGGAGGGAATGTGAGTGAGGGATGAGCTAAATGGGTGATAGGCACTTGTTGGGATGAACACTGGGTGATGAATCACTGGATTCTGCTCCTGAAATCAGTGCTGCACTGTATGTTAACTAACTTGAATTTAAATTAAAAAAAAAAAGAATCATTTTTAACAGCACTTATTTTTGCTTGGAGAGGCTCCACTCCACATCATCAGAAACATGTTAAATTTTAGTAGTCACATTACTGCCTATTTTTGCTGAATTTTTACTGTAACATTTTAAAGATATTGTAATTTTTTTTTGAAATTTGGTGTTAAGCCAAATTTGTGATTTGTGATTGGCTCTAATTTCTCCACAATCTCAGTCTCAATGCATGCCTAGGAATTCTTGCAAAGTGAAAAAATCTAAATCACAAATTGTTTTCAATGGTTATGAAATTTTACTGGACATGAACCTTAACAATTAACGAAGTTGAAGCAATGTTAGTTTTTGTAGACATTTAAACATTTATTGCTTTAAATTTTTCAGGGTTACTGTCTTTTTGTATTTTAGAATCAATGTTCTATTTTGTTTTGTTTTATTCTGAGTTCTTAAATGTTGTCAATGGCCTTTGAAGAGCAAGAAGACCTAAGCACTAGGCATATTGGTACACCATGGTTTAACCAGCCCAATGACATATAGTAGATGGTCAATTAGTGTTTGTGGATTTGATGGGTAATTTGAGAATATGCATATGCCATGGGGTATGAGCCAAAGCAGTAGCACAGTTTATGATGCAGCTTTATTTTACTAGTGGCACCACTAAGCCATTTTACACATAGCAGTGGCTGGCTATGTCAGTCATAATGTTGGAAAGTTGAGAAAGAGGCATTTCCAGAACTGGAGGGTTAAGTTGGCTGTCAGAACAGGCCATAGTCATTAGCAGGCTAAGGTCGTGACGCTAAGGTTGTGCCACAGACATCAGCAGGCAATCTCAAAGCAGACAAACGGAAGTCAGACAAGCTTAAGCCTTCAGAGAGAAGTTGGGCCTCACAGACACTGGCATTACTATGGTCAAGCCTTATTGTTGATATTCATTTAGGGAGGGAGACTGGCAGGTGGGTTCACAAAAATAGACTCCTCCGATGCCATCTTCTCTAGGGAAACCTGCCTTGACAAATCCTGTTCCCCAGAATATGTATGAATGACTGCAATTAACAGATATTCCTGAGCTCAGGGGGCAGTCGTTCCTTGGATGTACTGTGGGAGAAAGAAAATAACTTTAAATATAGTAGTTGAGATACTCAAGAGCAGTGGGATGGGACCCTAAGTTGAGATGCCTCATGTTTGCTTAGTCATCACCCCCGCCACCCCAGTGGCAATTATGTTACTCCTGAAAGAGCCTTTACCTGCCCACACCTGGACCTCTGGGTCTCAGTCGAGTCACTATCTGTCCAGGAAACACTCATGGCTTCACGGCTGCACTATAATAATAGGTAAGCAGTCTGGGAAGAGAGTTAAGAGTTGTAAAGCACCAGTATGGATGGATATGATTCCCAAAAACCTCTGAGATTTCCACATCAGGTTATTCTTTCAGGACTGCTCCAGGGTGAGAATCCTAAATACTAGGCTTTGGTAGACAGTTATTTATAACTGAAATGTTCATTTGCCTTAATGATTCCCAAGCATACTTGAACCATAATTGGATATCTAACTCAGAATTATGCTTGTATTTTCATCAATTATTCAACTTTTTCCTTAAAATGTGTTGGGTATAGAATAACCAGTCATCTGTTGGTGTAACAATTGACAGCTATACAAAATGCATCTCTTTTAGCCATACTGCCTCCAGGAATTTGATGATCATATTCATCAAAAGGTTTTTGTAAGACAGACAAATGGCAAGTATCATGTTATAGCTGCTTTACTTTAGAGAAAATGACCATGTGCTGGGGCAAAACTAACTAGCTCAAAGGTACCAAAGCCTTAGAAAGGAAGGCTGGGAGCTAACACATAATGAGGATCTATTAGCTGCTAAGAAGTTTGTACAGATGCATCTCTTTTAGTAAGCATTTCTTCACAGTTGTGTTTATCAGATCTATAACACTGACCACTTTCAAAGCAAATCTGGTACCGTGAAAAACACAAAAAGGGCTCTAGATGACTTTGGAGCATTTACTTACTTGCTTAATAACCTTCAGGGATTCCCTATCTCCCACTGGGTCAAGTTTACCATTCTGCTTGCTTTTCAAGGTCTTCACTGGTCTCCCTACCTAGCCTGCCTTATTTCTTCTTTCTTCCCACATATTCCCTCTGGGCAATGTAGGTCAGTATTTTTACTGACCTGCAAACATATTATGTTCATTGCTACCTCCAAGCATCTTTCTTTCCTCTTCTGTCACCTAGGCAAATGTCACCAATTCTTCAAGGATTCCTTAACAGTTCATTATTTAGCAGAGTTTAGTAACCAGAAATGCTACAGAGACTTTGTTAAACATGATCTCAGCTAAAACATGGTAATTCACAAAGCATGGATTTAAAACAATGATGTTATAATGAAGTTAGTGGACATTTATTATGGCAAAGAAAGCTCTGCGGTTTTATCTCTTTAGAATAAAGTGCATAGCTGATTCTGGACTGCAACTTCAAACTCTTAAGTCTCTTGGAATACAAGAGGTGGCATTTTTCATAGGACCTTAGTTCAGTAATGTAGTTTTTAATCCTCCACTGAACTACTTGAACATAAGCTTGACAAATTTCATTTTTAAAGTTATCACGTTCTAAAGTACATTCCACAGTATTTGAATCTGCAGTGCTACCACTCCATAATAAAGTACTAGACTTGAGGGAAAAATAAAATGCCCACCTCCCTTTTCTTTTCATGAAGAGAGACTGTTCTATAATTCAGAATGAAACTCATGGAAACTAACCATAATAGTTCATATTTTCTTTATAGGCAGTACAAGAAGCATAATTATCAAAGTCATACAACTTTCTAGTTTTGAATGACATTATTCAGCAGAGGTTTTCACACAATTTTTATGAACACAGGCAGTTGTAGGGGCTCCTGGGTGGCTCAGATGGTTAAGCGTCTGCCTTCGGCTCAGCTCATGATCCCGGGGTCTGGGATCGAGTCCCGCATCGGGCTCCCTGCTAGGCGGGGAGCCTGCTTCTCCCTCTGCCTCTGCCTTTCTTTCTCTCTCTCTCTGACTTTCATGAATAAATAAATAAAACATTATGATCACAGGCAGTTGTTAGAATTCTTCATGGAAAGTTTATTATATTTAAGGATTTTTTTAAACACAATTTTTTAAAGATTTCATTTATTTATTTGAGAGAGAGCATGCACAAGCAGGGGGAGGGGCAAAGGGAGAGGGAGAAGCAGACTCCCTGCTGAGCAGGGCTTGATCCCAGGACCCTGATATCATGACCTGAGGTGAAGGCAGATGCTTAACCAACTGAGCCACCCAGGCACCCCTTAAACACAATTTTTAAAAATATCACTTTATAAAGATTTAAGGTAATGGAAACCAGATGAAATGCCCATTCCTAGGATAATTAGAAAAATACAGTGTGATTAAACATATAAGATGGTAACATTAGAATCTTCTGCTTTTGATCTAAGGTTGTTGATCTGATAAGAATTTCCTTCTGTATATTCTAAAGTTATTATTTAGTCAATAAAATCCAACAAGGATGATCTGAGTATTATTATATGTGGGCCCTATGCTATGTACCAAGTGGCCAAAGTCAGACATGGTTCCTGTCCTCATGGAGCTTTCTGGTTTGTGGGACAGACAGACATGATTGAAATGATTACTCTAAGGATTATATAATTACAAATTGAGGTAAGTTTTCTGAAAAAAAAAAAAAGTAAGTGAGCCAGGAAACTTAGTTCTGAGCTTCTAGGCTCTCCTCCAAAACTGTAATATCCAAAATAGACATGTTTCTGTCCTAAAAGAACTGGACTACAGTTAGGGGGACAGGCATTATGTAAGTAAATAAATACATCATTTCAAATCATAGTTGGTCTTATGAAGAAAACACAGTGTACAGTGATGAAGAACAACAAAGAATGGGGTAATTTAGATAAATAAGAGGAGAGATATGTATGCTGAAGACTACGGAATGAGAAAGATCCTGCCATTTCAAGTAGTATTAGGGGAAGACAAAAGAATGTATAAAAGTCCTGAAACATTAAAAGACACCAGTTTGTTCAAAGATCAGAGAGTATGCCATAGCAGCTGGAACAGAGGAGGGAAAAGAAGACAGACATAAAATAGGTTATAAAAAAATAGATAGCAGTGAGATCATCAGAACTATATAAGAAATATCAAGGGGGCGTGGAGGACTGGGTGTTATGCACGAACAATGAATCATGGAACACTACATCAAAAACTAATGATGTAATGTATGGTGATTAACATAACAATAAAAAATTAAAAAAAAGAAATATCAAGGGGGTTGAATTAGATTTTTAATGAAATGGGAGAGCATAAAAGAGGACTGAAATGATTTAAAGTTCAAATTGTTCCCTTGGTAACTAAATAGACGATGAAAGAAGGAGATGCAGTTGGACACTATTGCTGTCCTCCAAGGAAGAAGGGAGGGTATATTGTACCAGAGTCTTGGCAGAGAAGATAAAGAAAAATAAAGATTTAAAGATATTTTGAAGGAAGACTCAAGGAATCTGCTGATGAATTGGCTGAGGGAGGGCAGGAGGATTAGGAAAAGCAAATTATGTATGATCTACTCCAAGGTTTCTGACTTAAGCAACTGAATGGATACATCAGTAGATGTGCTGACATCTTCTAAGTTGGAGAAGTTTGAAAGCAGATCAAATGTGAACATAGGTGGGGTGTGGTGAGGTGCAAAGGAATTCACATCCACATAGATTTTGAGATGCCTGTGAGACATCCAAAATGAAAGGTTGGGGGGCAGTTAAACATATATATGAGGAGACATTTGAAATGGGCATAATTGAGGGGTCCTCAGTCTGTAGATGACATATAAAGTGATGGTAACAAACAGTATCACCAAAAGAGAGAATGTAAAGGGAGGAGAAGGGGCTCCAAGACCAATTCCAAGGGAAAAGGTTTTAGGGAAAACTAGCAAAAGAGATTGAGAAGGAGTGGTCAGTGAAATCTCAGATGCAAGTCATCTTGAAAACTAAAAGATAAGAGTGTTTCAGGAAATGTGCAGTGTTACTGAGAAGTCAGGTACTCTTTTGACTTTTACTCACTTATTGATTAATACCTGGGATTTTATTTTAAAAGATAAACATCAAAATAGCATTATGTAAAAATAATAATTCATACTGGAAAGAGTTGGTAAAGTAGTTCTGCATACATTATCTCACTTGATCCCAAGAATTCAGTATATTTTATTACTGACTGTATTATGCACTCAAAGACACGGAGCTCATGAGAACAACTGATATTTAATAATAAAGTCAACATTTACTCAACAAGTATTGTGAACTACTTGGAGAGGCATGTTTTAGACTCTGAAGTATAGCTATAAACAAAATAAATCACATCCCTGAATTCACAGTGCTTACTTTCCACTGGATATTGTACTATACTGGTTATAATGTAGCACAGAGGGCTTAGGAAATTATTAAGAGGTGTAGAATTTTTACTAATTCAAAGACGATATATGCTCTCTGAAATTTATTGCAGCATTATTTACAATAGCCAAGATATGGAAGCAACCTAAGTACCTAAGTGTCCATCAATAGACAAATGGATAAGAAAGATGTAATATATATATATATATATATATATGTATACACACACACACACACACACACACACACACAATGGGATGTTATACAGCCATAAAAAGATGAAATGGCACCATTTGCGACAGCATGCATAGACCTAGAGGGTATTATGCTAAGTAAAATAAGTCAGACTGAGAAAGACAAATGCCTTATGATTCCCCTGATAAGTAGAATCTAAAAAAAAAAGAAACAAAAGCAAATTAAAAAAGGCAAAATCTCAATACAGAGAACTGATAGTTGTCAGAGGAGATGGGGAGTGGGGATGGGCAAAATGGGTAAAGGAGAGAGGGAGATATGGGCTTCCAATTATGGAATGAATAAGTCTAGGGAATAAAAGGTACAGCATAAGGAATATAGTCAATGATATTGTAATAGCGATGTAACAGGACAGATGGCAGCTACACTTGTGAACATAGCATAATGTATAAACTTGTCAAATTACTAAGTTGAACACGTGAAGCAAATGTAACATTGTGTCAACTATATTCAAATTTAAAAAGTGCAGAATTTTGACTGCAGAGGTTCACTTTTTTTAATTCTTAATTACTCATTTTAAGAGTTCATTAGTATTAAGCATATTCACATTGTTATACAAGAGGTACACCTTTTGAAATTCTTGCCAATGTGATAAATCTAAAAATGGCATTTTTATGAATTTGAGGTAATACTATCATAAACTAAATATTCATGTTTCTCCATGTCTATATTGACATACCTAGGGGTTTGTATCTTAAAAACTTTCAAAATAATATCTATGATCTGAGATTTCTTAACAGCAATGCTTGCCAAGAAGTTAAAAAGCATTAAGATCTGTCTTATTTGTGTCTAACCAAATCTTTATCCATTTGGGCATTGTCCTGATATTCTATCAATGTAGTCATTGGAGCATATGGGCGTCCTGATATCCTATAAATATTTTCTATTTTGTTTTCATGGATAAAGTGAGTTTTAGAACTACTTTGACAAACAGAATATCACTGTGTGTGTGCTTTTTCAAACAATACAGAAAAAAGAAATTTCAATGTCTTTAATAGCATATACTTTATCTTCTTTTTCTTATCCTCTTTTCCTCTAGGAATTTATTCCTGTCTAAAATAATCCATGAATGCCACAAAAAAAGGTGGCATCTTATCTGTGAAAAAGTCAGATAACATTAGTGCTTGGTAGATTTATCAATATGTCTGGCACTTAAGAGATTTATGTGTGGGTCATTCTGACAGGACATATGTAACATTGATTTTTGTGGCTGGATTCATGCTAACTGGACTTGACTGTATAATTTTGTATTAGAACCACTGGCTCTCTGAAAAACTGCTTTGCATTTGTACTTGTGTTTTGGATAAAATCCAGTTTAGGTTTCCTTGCCCTTCAAAATGACCATGATGGTCTCTGTGGCTTTTTCTTTTTTTTTTTTTTTTTTTCCTTTTTCCCTTCTGGAATTTACACCGGCCAAAGAACACTTTCTTTTTAAAAACTGACTTTCACTGTTGCCATGGCTGAATCATTCTTAAAGCAACTTCAGTTTTACAGAGAGATTTTTGTTTAATGTCTTCCCTGGCATTTTATAAGGTTAAAGAGGTGCTTAACAATAACCTTCATGTGCAGTACATATAGTCTACAGTCATTGAGACATGAGTACAGATGAATAGCTATCTTATTCCCACTAAAGAAAGGAGAGAAAAAGACTTAAATTCTATTGAAGCAAGTGGCCAATGGTTCTCCATGTGGTGGTACCACCTTGTAGGGGGCATTTTGGAAAAGCATGGGGTATTTGGGTTGTCACAATGAGGATGGGCACTAGTTTTTCAAGAGAGATAGCCAAAGATCCTGCACGTTCTACGGTATGAAAAGCAGTCCCCTGACAAAGAATTGTCCCACAGCTCGCATGACTTTCAAATGTCCCACTGGTCACTTACATAGATGAAAAATCTGTTTATAATCTGAGCCTAGAATCTAACCATATTTTACAATAAGCACAGTATGTTTTTGCATGGTTTTCCCTAAGGTACTTTTTCCAGGAATGCCAGTACTAAGCAAATTGTGAAAAGGTTTTATCCTGTTTTATCTGGACTTTAACCAAAAGTTGTCTACAGTTTCATAAAATCATGTCCTGATAGCAATGTCACTTGTGAGGCTCAAGTCACCAGTACAACAAAGTCAACATACCTGTATCAGTCTGCATTTGGAACAATCACATTCCTGGAATTCTATGTATATAGATGAAAGCATCTCACTACTTCATTTTATTTTCTTGTATAATCATGACTTTGTTATAAAAGGGGTTATTGGCAGGGGCGCCTGGGTGGCTCAGTCATTTAAGCATCTGCCTTCAGCTTAGGTTATGACCCCACAGTCCTGGGATGGAGCCCAGGTAGGTCTCCCTGCTGAGTGGAGAGCCTGCTTCTCCCTCTATCCCTCATCCCCTCTGCTTGTGCTCTCTCTCTCTCTCTCAAATAAGTAAAATCTTAAAAAGGGGGGCAGGGTTATTGGCTGAACACTAGAGAGAACAATTCTGAAACTTATGAGAAAAGGGGAACTATCTCATCTCCTCTCCAGGGGGTTTTAGATGATGTTAATCTGGACAAAACACAGAGGCTTTCCCGTCAACCATTTTGAAAGCACTGACTGGGTATCAGACAGATGTGGACCAGGAATTTACCCTTGAGCTTCACTGTTTATATGGTACGATAGTCTATTTCATGATGGTCCTTAGCATGAGAGCCCTAACCTCAATCTCTAGGATCACATCATAGTCTAGAGAAAATGTCATTCTGACATAGTGAGTAAATGTATCAGAAGCAAAACACCGGTCCCATTTATTCAGATCTGTGTTGCTCCTTGAACTGTACCTATCCCCTAGATAGCCTGAGGGCCCTGCTGCCTCAGACAAGCCAAAAATAAAGCCTTTCCCCATAGATACACATCAAACCTCTTTTCTCTAGGAAATTTTATCATTGATTTATGAACCTTACAGTCTGGTTGACACACCCTCTATGGTCCAACCTGGTATTGGAGCCCAGAAAAATTCAGGTAGGCTGTGTGTCCTTAGCTCCTCTTTGCCTATGCCCTACACCCTCCTTCCAGAAGCTTCCAGGACCATATGCAAATATGCCCTTTGATGGTTGATGACCATCCTGTATTATTTTTTGACATAGGCTCAGCTATTTACTGTAATCATTGAACTTTTAATGATCTGAAATGCACATAATAAAAAGTAACTAACTTCACAAGATTGTGATAGAATCCTAGGCAGAGGCAAGAAAAAAATCTTTTTTTAAAATTACCCAAATATATCTAGGTACTCAGGTATGATGTTTTTTTTTGTGCAGAGTCTAGACCCAGCATTCCCAGGTTCAAATGCAAGCTCTGCTATTTACCAGCTCCATGACCTTGGTCTAGTTATTTATCTTCTCTGGTTTAGTTCTTCTGTATGTGGTAATAATAATAGTACATACCTACAACACAGGATTGTGATGAGGATTAAATGAGTTAATTTATGCAAAGTGCTCAGAATAGCACCTTGCACATAATAAGCACTCAATAAATATTAGTTATTATCACTAGGATTGTGTTTCTGTTTCTAGAGATATTCTCTTATACTAATAGATATTTACTTCCCCAGGTGTTCAAGTAAAAAAGAAAACCAAATGCTCATCAAGTTTCTCTTCTGCTTCAGAAAAAGGATGAGTCCTTTCTTTTTCTAAATCACAAGTATGTGAAAATTAAAATACTTTCCCATGACCTGTTGTACTTAAAAATCTGCATTATGTCTTTCTTATTGTAAAATATGAACCAAGAGGTGCTCTGGGCAAAGGTGGTTTCATTTAGGGGTTCAGCCAGTTGGTTTAATTCTAATCCAAGGGTGCCATAGCTTCATCTATAAATCCAGTGACACTACATGGAATTCTTGCAACCATACAGCATTGTCTGTTATACTTTTTTGAATATTTGCTTTTTCCCCATTGGAAAATAAAATTTCAACCTCCTATTCACATTGTTACTCCAATATGTCTAATGTGTCTTCATTACTGTTCACAGCACCAGTGATTACCATGGCGCCCAAACATCAATTAATGCCTGATGATGATTATGATGTTGATGTAGTCAAAACAGAGGAGCCCTTGATTATTCTCCATCTCTGTGTCAGATCTTCAGGGTATATCTAAATATAACACTAGATCATCCATTTGGACTGAGCTGCCTCATAATCAGTAAAACTGACTTTCCTCCCCGAATATACTGAAACTTTTTGTCTCATTTAGGAGTCCCAGCCTAAAAGATTCCAGCCTTCTCTGCTAGCATAAATTAATAATACCAGGATCAACACTTCCTTCTATTTATTTATATTTAAAATACCTGACATGAGAATTCAGAGAATTCAGATTTAATCTTTTCTTTCAATAGTTGATATTTCTTTACTTTTACTTTTACTTTTCTTTTTCTATTTTTTTTACAGCAATCACTTTGTGCTTTTTATTATGTTATGCCTGGATTTTATGATGTTAATAGCTGGATTCCAGCTGACTGGTTAGAACAGGGGAGTGGATGACAGGTAAAGATGAGATCTCCAGGGCTTGAAATCCTGTTCTCAGCAGTTTTTTTCTTGTCTCTGGGGACCCGTTGCAAGACAGCACCATTTCATAAAGTGTCAGGTAATTGCTAACACTAGAAATACATACTTAAATTTTCTACGAACTAGAATAAATCTTCAATCCATATAGACATAATTAGAATGATACATTTTTATGTCTACCCAATTCCCTTGGATACATTTGCTTTATTTCCCAATAGAAGAGAAACACATCCTATGAAATCTGTCAGGGAGTTGCCAAAGGACATTCTGCTGCTTCCTTTAAAAGCATAGAACTTAAGAGAAGCATGTAGCTGTCCATAACTCAAAGGATTCTTTGCTCAAAGACTAATGGCACTGCTGCCACACATCATTGTGATTTTCTCTCATAACAGAGGATTCACAGGAATTAAAGAGTCCTCAGTAAATTAGCATTCTTTTATGATTTTAATTAATTTTTTGAGTTAAGACAATGTGCCACTACATATATCATATGGAGGAATTTATCACAGTGTCACTTGCTTGTAATAAAAAATAACCCTTATTATCATAAAAGCTCCTTAAGATAGAGGAGGAAAAGATATAAAAAGAGGCAGGGTAAAGAAAAGAAAGAAAGAGAGATGGATGGAAAGAAAATAGGTAATAAAGACAGAGAAGCATTGTAATATTTAAATGCTAACAGTGTGTCTATCTTTGTTCACTTATCATGTTTGGGAATACAAATGAACAACAGAGTAGGGAAAGGCATGATATGTTAAATTATTATGGGTATGTCAGATAAGCAGTTTGTCTGATGTTTCCATCTCTGCTGGAAGGCTGGCTTAAAACTGTGTGACCTATTCTTCAGAGAGTCAAAGATAAACTCCAGCAATTGTGTAATTCCTCCCACTCTGACAGAGATAAATATGTTCATATTTTTCCCAGCTAATCCTCCTTGTTGGATGATAACATATGGCTGCATCCATATGACATACAGAGATTCAAGATATCTGGACAAGCATCCGGCTATCTGTAATACTGTCTGCCCACTGGGTCATCTTGTTATCGGGGTTCTTTCAGATTAAACAAGTCTGCTGCAAGTTGATGCAAAAATAAATCTACAAACCTAGATCCTCTAAGGCAGTGGTGTTAGTCCTTTGTTGCACAAAATCATTGTAGGGAAAGTTTGTGTGTTTTTTGTTTAACAATGTCCAGACTTCCTGGGTGCTTCAGTCTGTTAAATGTCTGGCTTCAGCTCAGGCCATGATCCCAGGGCCCTGGGCTGGAGTCCCCTGCGGAGTTCCCTGCACAGGTTCTCCCTTCGCTCCTCCCCTGGCTTGTGCTCTCTCTTGCTCATTCTCTCTCTCAAATAAATAAATAAAATCTTAAAAAAAAAAAAAAACAATGTCCAGGCACTATTAAAGACAAATTAAACAGGTTTCTTTGGGTTTGGAGTCTGGGAAGCAGTAAATGTTTCCCAAATGATTCTAAAAGTGCAGCTAGATTTGAGAACCACTGTCTCAACAGTTTTGAGAATAGTAAGTATGCTCAATCTTGTCAGATTTCAACCAAATATCAGGCTTCCTAAATTTGAAAAGAAGACAGGGTATTTTGATTGGCTAGATTGAAACAAAAATATATGTGTTTAAAAGTAAGACATTAAAATCAGAAGCAAAAATAAAGGGGTTGTGGAAGAAACAACTATGAAGACAGGAAATTGAACTCAATTCAACAAATGATAATTTGAGTACCTACTAAGTGTAGCAGGTCCTATTTTGGTTAAATGATAAATGGCGGTAAATGAGGTAAATAAATGATGTCACCAAATAGGATTACTTTACCAAGGATAGTGACTGACATTTACATATACTTTCTGAACATAGGATGAAACAAGTGTATGTTACAGGGAATGTAGGCAAGTGTTAAGGAAAACATTGTGGAAGTAAGACTCTTTAGCTCTTAAATAGAAAAAACTGAAAACTGTGACTCTTTTGCACTGGAATGTTTAAAAATCAAGTAGATACGCATCTGTCTAATGGAGCCACAGTGTGTTACATTTTTACTATCCTATGACTTTGATGTGGTTTCGGTTCCTGAGTTTCTCCAATTCCCTACTTATCTACTGTTGCCTCTGAATAATTGAGAGGATTCTACTTGTTAAGTCTTAATCAGGATTCTGTGTTATGTCCTTATCTCTGCACTTCATGTCATTACCTACAGTACATTTTAGCCCTGACCTAGAGCTAGCAGGGTTTTTGTTATTTGGATTTACCTAGAAGAATGTATAATAATATAATGAAATAATATTTTTAAAATTGCTTGAAGAACTCAACCTATAGTTTCATCTTCAAATCAAAATAGTTTTCATAAGATATGATGGGAAAACCTTAATTACAACTGAGGTATTTTTGTCTCCCCTCTTTATGGAGTTCTAAGCACCTTTAGATGAATTGGTCCTTATGATGATAAGAGAATACAGAAAAGAGAATATAGATGTTTCATTTCATCTTATTATGTTTTTCTTCTCATTATTCAGTCATTCAAAAAAAACAAAACAAAACAAAACAAAAACTGAGCTGCTAATATGTGCCAGAAACTGTGCTAGGTGCTGAAAATACCACCATATCATTCATACCATACCAAAAGAAAAAAAAAATTCTAGTGAGAAGACAGAGACTATATACACATAAATAAATAATGTCAGGTGGAAATAAGTCCAGTGATTAAAAGTAAGCAAGGTGCAGGGATAGAGTCAGGGTTGCAATTTTAACTGCAATGAACAGAAAAGGCCTAGATGAAAATGTGACTTTGTGGCAAATTCCTAAAGAAAGTGAGGAGGCAAACCAAACACTCTTCTACCAGATATTTCAGATGACTAAGTAGAGGAAAGAGCAGGTATGAAGACTGAGGCAGGGACATATTCCATGTATTGGAGAAAGTGAGGAAGTAAGAAGGCTGGAGAAATGTAACCAAGGAGGTGTGTATGGAGGATGGGGTAGAATGATTCTCTTCTCAAACATACTTATGATGAAATCAGTTATCTTTCCTTTTATACTCTGCACTTTGATCCCTGTCCCTATAAGTGGGCATCTGAAGAAGACTTAGAGCTCCTAATTTTAATAGGGTCTGAATAGAAGAAGAAGTCATGCATTAGTAAGAGGCCTGGCAAGAAACAAGGTACATTCAAGTAGGATTGCTGAGAGGATTTAAGTAAGGGAGTATTTATAGAGGAGTCACCTGCAGCAGCTAGCCACAGCAGGAAAACCACCACTTGAATGGTAAAGGGAGAAAATGATGTTACAAGAGTCTAGTAGGAGCTATAGCCACACAAGAGGAATTGTTCACCATGAGCTGTAGTCATGGATCAGGCAGCCTCTGCCAGATTGGAGACCCAAAGAAGGAGCAGTGGAAGTAATGCCCAGCCTTCCTCTCCTCCCACCCTCCTGTCTTTTGTCAGTTCCTCACATTGGTCTAATTCACCTGGAACCAGAAGGGAAGGAATTTCTAGTTACTTACTCTATAGGGTTCAATATCCTTAGGCACAAAGAAAAGTAGAAAGTGGATTGGAAAGAGAAGCAAATACAGAAAAACCAGCATACTCTATAAGACTACACTTCATCTATATTTTATCGGGTGGTTAGTCCAGGAGCAATTATAGCAGTAATAGGTAACAAGAATCAAATATGTAGGGATGCCTGGGTGGCTCAGTTGTTAAGCGTCTGCCTTCGGCTCAGGTCATGATACCAGTCCCACATCGGACACCCTGCTCAGCGAGGAACCTGCTTCTCCCTCTGTCTGCTTCTCCCACTGCTTATGCTCACTCTCTCTCTCTCTCTCTGACAAATAAATAAATAAAATCTTTTAAAAAAAAGAAACAAATATGTAAATATGTTGACTTGTAAGGAGTCAATAAGATATTCCTCTATTCATTAAAAATTGAAATGCCTATGAAGTTTCAAAGCAGTTTAGACATTTTTAATCTACTACCACAAAAAGGGATTTTTGTGCCTGTATGGACCATGTATTTTTTTAATTGTATATGCATCTGTGTCTATCATATTATCTTCAGGTTCTGAACAAATTGCTATTCTGTTCAAGTGAGTCATCTTCAACATTCCTTGTGATCTTTATTCTGGACCTCAAGCACTTTTTGGAGGGCCAGATGCACACAACTGAGCCTCCCTCTTGTTATCTAACAAGAAGCCACATATCTGATTATCCTGTACCAGCCAGAGATCTCTGCACACTTCCCACTAGCCTTCAAGGTTGTTGTGTTGCCTGAGATTGTGCTTGAAGCTGTTACAATTCCACTCTCAAAATTCTTATATGGAGACTACTGAAAATCAGAGATGATATCAAGTGACATATGTTCACAATATTCACTAGTGAGAATTCTGATTGACAAGAATTTGAACTGAATTGTATTGTTGTAACTTACACCGTAATTTTAACCAGATAGCATAGAACCTGTCTTGGAACGAAAGTATCCAGAAGGTTATCTATTCTCCTAATTCTGACAATATTTTTCTAATATTCTTCTAACATTTTACTAGCCTTTTTTTCTTGGGGGGATGTAATTCTTTTTAATCACACAATAGTGCAACAAGCCTGTATGTGGATGCTAATTCAGATGATTTGCTGGATTTCTTTCCATCATGAGAGGTTCCCTTTGTGCATTCTTTAATGATTACACAAGATTAAAAAAGAAAGTGAATTGTTTCTTCAATAGTTTTCCAGTTAAAGAACATCTGAGATGAGAACACTTACCTCCTCCCCAGTAACAGGGCCAATATTGTTGGCAAACTCCAGTAGTTAGGAATCATCAATATATCCATGGCTGCATTGCTTTAATGCAAAGTGGATACACTCAAAGGCAGAAGAAAAAAGTAGCTAAGGAATAAAATTGGGATTGAATGATGACTTAGTCATTAACAATCTGCTTCAAATATCAAAGATGTCTAGCATTAAAGAATCCACAGAACATGTGCATCACAAAGGACCTGCTAACAGAAAAGACCCAATGCTTTTGCCTCTCTTGAAAATAGAATTTTAGATCTTATTTCACTAGGGAGGACACTAAGGCTAGTAGAGACCAAGCACCTGGCTTATATACCACAAAGTTAACTGATAATCAAGCTGAATTTAGGTTGGCCTTCCTAGAAGAAGAGCCTGTGACAGAGATTTGGATGCTTGGAATTTACTGCAGGAGTGCTCTCAGGAGACACCTGTAGTTGCATGAGGGATGCAGGGAAGGAGAAAAAGAGCCCAGCAAGGATGTGTCACAGGTTAAGTCTAACCTTGGCCTGATCCATGAGGGTATTGGAGCATTAAGCACACTGCAAAACTGATCCTAACCTTGGGCAAAGTGGCTTAATGTTTCTATGCATTAGTCACTGCATGTTGGGTCACCTGGAGGTGGAAAATAGGCATAACTTCTTGGATGAGGCAGTTCTCTGGGGCCTGCTATGAGCCATTTGCAGCCAACTCTGAAACTGAGGGGTGGTGCACCAATCTAGTAATAGGATTCTGGGCAGGGCACAACAGCATCTTCCATGGAACCAAAATTTGAATTCAGGTGCCCCCAAAACTACATACCTTCTTTTCAATATGTAATGTTGTCCAAAGCCTATCTTTCTTTTCCTCTTCAGTATACTATAACTCAATCTCATATGCATTCTTCCCTCTCATCCTGATAGTAAGCAAGGTAAAAAAAATAAACTACCAAATTTATTTCCTCCTGCCCCTTTGTTTCTTCAGCAGCTTAGATTTGTGAGAAGTGGTGTCAGTGTCCCTGACAACATGAAGGCATTGTTTTGGCATGCTGTACTATTTTGTGTCCTTGAATTAGTATGGATTTTGGTATTGTGTCAACAGTGATGAATCTAAAATGTACTTTCTCAGCCTACATACCCAATCTACTACTTCTCCTTAGCAGAAGGCATTGAACAAAGTATTTACACCAAAGGAAGCCACTTAAAAGGAACAGACTGAAAATGTAAGGATGATGGAAATAAAAAGCTAGACCACAGGGGAAGATTCAAGTGATCACACACCTTAAATAATAGAAGTCTGTGAATTCATGCTGGCAGACCTAAGTAGGTCACAAAATTGGTTGTTTACTTGCTGTTGGATATGAAGCATGATAAAGTAAGCAGGAAAGAAAACTGTGTGAGCTGCATCTCCATAACAACAGAGAAGAGAACAATTAGAAGAGACCCTGGCCAACCACCTCCACAAAAGCAGTTTTAACCTCAGGGGAATGACAGAGCAAACTACTCCTAGTGTCTGAATAACACAGGGCATGGAGCCAGGTAAAAACTCTCCCTTTTCAAAGGACGAAAGGCTTTGATCCACAGACAAATTTGCTGAACTAGCTGAAACCTTGAAAGGACTGAGCTAACTACTGTAAGAATAATATAAGATAGTAGTAGAATGAGAGTTTATTAAAAGTAATTTAATTACAGTATACAGTATATTAAAGGTTAGACAACAACACATGCTAGTAAATATTAAGAGATTGGTGCACTGTCAAAATTTACCTATATTACCAAGAATGTCGTGATACTGTAAATGGTAACTTGTTATTATGGTCTAAATAACATTTTGAATGAGCTTTTCTTCCTTTTCTTTATTACTGAAATATAGAAAAATTAAACTAAATTTAACCTTTAACTCTACTTTTTCAAGGCATGATTGGTCTCCCTAAGTATTCAAAATTCTCTTCAACAACCTTTTCAAAGCAATCTAGATATTTTTCTTATATTTATTATTATTTTTTAATGCATTGGGGAACTTGTCTGGGATATTTGTTTACAGAGATTTTTGCCAGTGGATTAGGAATTTTATCTTTCAGCATGAAATCACCCATTGTATCCAACTGATTTGCTTTTTAGAAACTATAACCCAGGGACATTTGAACTTCATCTTTGATTTTACATTTCTGAACATTCTCCAGATAACCTGTTAATTCTCTAAGAAATATTGAGTCTGGATTTTTTTTTTTTTTGCCAATATAGAATACATTTGAAAGGATTACTAATAGCAAATCCAAAGTATCAGTAATTATATCACAGCCCCTAATAAAATCTTACCAAAGGGATTAAAACTTCTGAGAGTCCTTTTCTCCCCTTCCCTCCAACCCCAGTCCTTACCCCTTGAATTTCTATAGGCAGTAAAGTTCCACTGTATTGAGTAGAAGGACTTGGATATCTTAGACTGCAGCTAAATTCTACAGACCATCAATAGAACAGTTTGTAAAGAAGTGGAAAAACAGCAGTCAAAAAATCTTTGCTGGCTTGAGTGGACATAGCCAAGAATATTTGGATGCCTATCTTTGCAAGTCAAAATTTATGCCAGGAAGCTCTAATAAAACTGCACTACTTAACAAATCTATGTGTAAATTCCTTCTCAACTATGAATGAATTCATTCCTACCATGTGGAACATGATTCATTTCTTTTTATTCTTTGCAACATACATAGTTAAATTAAGAAATTATAATTTAGGTCAATCTATTGCAAACAATTTAATGTAAGCAGTCTTTACAAGAGCCCTATTTCTAGTAACCTTTGCTGCCCTTTCAAAAACATTAAAGCAGTATCTGGAGCGGTTCAAAGCACAGCCCATGATGCTGGGCTGGAAGTCCAGTGCAGCCCCCATCTACCACTAGCTATGTATGATCTGAGTGAGTTACTGAACATCTCGAAGCATTGGTTCTCCTAGCTCTAAAAAGAAGTTATAACAATAATAATTACCTCACTGGGCATTAGGGAAGATCTGATGAATTAATGTGAGCAATGCCCTTTCCCCAGTGCCCCACACAGTAAGTCTCAACAAATAACTGCTTATTAACATGTTTGAAAAGGATATGTACAATATTTTTACTATATACTGCTGTTACCAAAATCTAACTGTATAATTAAAGTTGAATGGAAATGCTCCTATCAGTGAAGACTTCTGATATTTCTAGAATATAAAGCTGATTCTACTTCCTTGCATAAAATCTTTCTGTGATTCCCCATAATCTTGCTAATAATATGCAAACTCCTTGTCATGCACATACACAAATTCTCTCATCATCTTCTCGTTCCTTGCTCCACATTTCCTCAATTTTATCTACTACCACTCCTGGCTTCAATATATGCAAACAGTCATACAAAACTACTCACAGCCCCTGAATATGCCATGCTATTCATGCCCCTGTGCCTTTGCCTATGCTGTTTCCTCTGTCTGCAAGGCCTTTTCTTTATCTTCCTCTGTCTTCTAACAAACCTGTGCTCCTTCCTCATGACCCAACTCAAGCATCTTTTCTTCTGGGTAGTCTTTGCTGATGTTTCCCATTTCCTAGGCAAAAGTAATCACTCTTCCCTTTGTATTAGATTTAATTATCATATAAGACATGAAAATCATGTGTTTAAAAGATAAGATAAAAGCATGGGTTTACATGTCTACCTCCATTAAGCTATGAGTTTACTGATTGCAGGCACAGAATTTGTCCCATTTACTATTTCTCCAGCAGAAAATACTGTTTGGTTTATGTACCTGCTAACTAATATTTGTTTTAATGAATGAATTATTGACCAAATGTATTCACTGACATTTTTACAAGCTTTTACTACCTCCATTATTCCACCCTGATTCAAACCATCATTGTTTCCAATCTGGTTTCTCTGCATCCATCTGCCTTTCCACAGTATATTCCCAACAAAGTAGCCAGAGTGATAATCAATACCTTCCAATAGTTTCTATTCACTTTCAAAGAAACCCCAAAGTCCTTACGACGTCCTCAAAGTATGAGTAATCAGGACCCCATTGCCTCATGAACCTTCTTTCTTCCTACTTTTATCTTCTACCACATTACTCCATCCACATAGGCTTCCTTTTCATTCCCTGAACACACTAAGCATGAACTTGCCTCAGGGCCTTTGCACTTAGCAGTTCTCTCTGCCTGGCAAGCTCTTCACTTACCTATCTGCACAGTTCCCTCCATCATTTTCTTTGAATCTCTACTCCAATATCAATTTGTTTTAGAAATCTATCTAGTCACTCCATATAAAATAATAACATATAAAATAATCCAACAACAACCATGCCCCGGGTTTTCCAATCCCCTTTTCTTCCCCTTCTGTATTTTTATCAGTAGCACTCACCTTCATCTTATTTATATATAATAATACATTTACTTTACCATTTGTCTATTGCTTGTATAATATAGTTGCTAAGTATGTATTTACTAAAATAATGCTATATTTAATGTTAAGCTCATTACAGAATAATATTCTCTTTTTCCTGGTAAATTAATAGCTTTGGGTTTACCTTCAGCCACCCCTATTGCTTTTCTCTGCTTTCCTTAAAAAGGAAAACTTAGAATGAATGTTTTCCTTAACAGACAAAACTGAGAAATATATTTAAGTTGAAGAGCTATACTTAGGAGGTTATTCTGTGTATAACATAAATGCAGGGGGCCTAAAGAAACTTTATAACAACTGGTCTTTGAACGTCACTTTTTTATTCCTATATACCTCACCTTCCCCACTCATATCATCTGCCTTTCTCATTTCAAGTAGTGGGTACTTTGTATTCTTTCTCCCCAATTTGGAATTTTAAGTCACTGTCCATTCTGATCACTGACCCCTTTCTTCTATATTAGACACTCTCAAGGAAGGGCTTCTTGCTTTCTTCTTGCTATAGAGACTTTTTCAGAAAGCATTAGAAACTCACACAAGTTAATCCTGAGAGGATTTGAATTTTGCCAGAGATTAAAGTCTTAAAATAGAAAACTGAAATTCTACTGTATTGGATAATGAAACACCAGTAGGAATGAGCAGGAGCTAAAATTTTATGTTAAGTCTTACTAACTATGAAATTGCACTTCTAAGAGGTCCCTCCCCAGTGCTAGGTACTAGGCAAAACAGCAAATTAACCAACCTTCTCAAGAGTTGAAACCTAGCTTTCATTAAATATCTAGAACTGGAAGAGTGTCAAGCATATAGTGGATACTATATAGACATGTATTATTTCTTTAGTTAAAGATTTTTGTGACTCAGTAGACATGTAATACACTTGAAAGGAGAATTTTACAAGGTTTCCACAATTATGACTTTACTAAGTTTCCTTGCTTTAGATTCCTTGGTATTTTCCCCATGTTTTTCATGTCTTGTCCTGGTCCAGAATTCCTAGCAATTTTCTAAGTTTGTAGACCATAATAAATTGATGTCTTTTCTATGCCCCAAAAGGGTATTTTTTATAGAACTTTCAAAAGTTCTTTCACACGGTTACCCAAGTTTCTTTTGGCCCTCAGTAGAGGAGTTAAGTGATTCGTCCAAGGTCACAGAGCTGGTTAGTGACAAAAGATGGATGAATCACATCCAATGACCATGAGGGAGGGTTCTCGGTGCTATATAATCCTCACATGCAAGGAGGATGTTACTAACCTACCATTGTCAGGTCTCACATTTTGTGTTGCTACTCCAATGACAATGATGGATTTCCTTTGATCCACCCACACAATCCTAGCTTCATTCATGACCTACAGAGTATGTTGGTTTTTTAAAATATTCACTTAATTATGTAAGATCCAGCAATTACATAAGATACAGAAATGGCCAATTGTTTTGAATCCCTACAATAAGATTCTCTAATCAACTGATTTAAATAGAGACCTGGCATGCTAGACAGCAATCAACAGGGCACCAAGTAATTAGTTCCAGGAATACCTATCCAAGGAGACAGGCCTGGGCCTACAGTCCTGACAGGTGTTTAGTCTTTATTTGTATTTTGACAATGCCGTCTGTTATTGCTAAATGTTTTAATGTATTTTCATTACACAAAGGTTTCTTGGTGAAGGGCATGGATTTTTTAAAAGTAATTAATAAATTATGAATCATCTGATAAACATTTTATGATGACTAAAGTGATCAAGTCAAAACTGCATTTATACATCATGTGTTTTTTTATCTTTTTTATTGTCATGTTAATCACCATACATTACATCATTAGTTTTTGATGTAGTGTTCCATGATTCATTGTGCATAACACCCAGTGCGCCACGCAGAACGTGCCCTCTTTAATACCCATCACCAGGTTAACCCATCCCCCCACCCCCCCTCCCCTCTAGAACCCTCAGTTTGTTTTTCAGAGTCCATCGTCTCTCATGGTTCGTCTCCCACTCTGATTTACTCCCCTTCATTTTCCCCTCCTGCTATCTTCTTCTTCTTCTTTTTTTTTTCTTAACATATATTGCATTGTTTCAGAGGTACAGATCTGTGATTCAACAGTCTTCCACAATTCACAGCGCTCACCATAGCACATACCCTCCCCGATGTCTATCACCCAGCCACCCCATCCCTCCCACGCCCCCACCACTACAGCAACCCTCAGTTTGTTTCCTGTGCATCATGTGTTTTTAAAAACAAACATTTTGTTTCACTATTTTCTATTCCTAATCCAATGAGAACTCTAAGGAAATAGTTAAGTGCTAAGAAAACAGAGAAATGGAGGCAAAAAAGTACAATTGATGTTAAAAGACTTGGATTGAATCACTGAACATTCCAAAGGTACAACATTTTTCCTTTCCTAATCCTCCTTTTACACTTCATTTGTTAACGTGGGTCACTGCTGTCACATTAACCACTGTGGATTATAAGTGCTATCAGCAGGTTGAATTAAATCGCTATTAAACATGCATCTGGAGATTTGTGTCATATGTCTTCAGATGGAGTTAGATGTGTGCCTGTGTAATTTGGGGAGGTAGGGATCAAAATGGTACTGAATGTGTTTTTATTTTAGGCAGTGAATTGCAGACAGAATATGTATTTGTTTAACAGGATCTTAATAAATTCTCAAAATGCAAGAGTCACATAGAATATTTGGAGGATACTGAAAATAAATTGCTACATGTTTTTCTCTAACTATTCTACCCTGTCCTCTTTCAATTCAGAAATCAGGAGGAGATAAACTATCTACAAATACAGTCATATTTTCATCACTGACAAAAGATAATTTCATATTAAGTCAAGCTATTCTTTTCTTCTATGGCACTCAGTTGACATGCTGGCTGATGTATCATATGGTAGAACCTCTTCAGGAGATGACATTGTAGAGGAGACTGAGCACTGAACACTGTGAAACAGTGTTTTAAAAAGTGTTCAGAGGAGCAACAACAGCAAAATTACTGGAGTGGTTACTAAAGTGCCAATTTCAGGGTCCCAAACTAAACCTCCTGAATCAGATTTTTCCAAGGCCAGAACACAGCAACCTGCATTAATAGGCTCCAGAGTAAATCACATGCTAGGGAATTACTGACTTGCTGGAGGCTAATTTATAACTCTCATTCAGTTCATACCCTTAGAGAGAGAGAGAGAAAAGGAAAAGATTAAAGTAAAAGAAACCACTCAAGCTATTTTCAAAAGCATTAGATGAGCAGTGTCCAGTGTAGCAAGAGCCTAAACAATCTAACTATATCACAAATATAAAGTAAGCCAACCTTTTCTATAAAAAAATTGTTAAAATATATGCCTTCTGGTATAAAATATATTGGCGAGTAGTAAAGAATTGAGAATGGAAAAGTTACTAAAGAAATAAAAAGCAATTGATCATTGATCTCATGTAACAGAGATCACTTCTCCTATACAGTTTTTTAAGTTTTATTTGTGTAGATCATGATTCTAAATGAATGTCTTTTACAAACTGTGTATTTTAAGATTTTATTTATTTATTTGACAAAGAGAGAGAGCGAGAGTGAGTGAGTGCACAAGCAGGGGGAGTGGCAGGCAGAGGGAGATGCAGACTCCTCCCAGAGCAGGGGGACCCCTATGTGGGACTTGATCCCAGGACCTAGGGATCATGACCTGAGCCGAAGGCAGTCACTTAACCAACGAGCCACCCAGATGCCCAAAACTGTGTATTTTTAAAGTTTGCTTCCTAAATTTTTTATCTAAAATCCTAGCTATGAAAATAATTAATTTTGGGGACACCTGGGTGGCTCAGTCTGTTAAGCATCTCCCTTCAGCTCAGGTCATGATCCCAGGATCCTGGGATCATGTTCCACACTGGGTTCCTTGATCAGCGGGGAGCCTGCTTCTCCCTCTGCCTGCCGATCCCCATGCTTGTGCTCTCTCTCTCTCTCTCTCTCTGACAAATAAATAAATAAAATCTTTTTAAAAAAGAAAGTAATTAATTGTTAATTGGGAAAATTCATCAGATTATATCTTGAGTTAGGATAACACAAATACTTAGACTGAGTTAGGATAAATATAAATACTGCGTACAAACAAGAACAAAGTGGTATGAGGGGAAAAGAGAAAGGAGACAGAGTTATAGATGAAAGTAGATGAGTAAGTTTCCTTGGAGATGTACTTCACATCTACCTGGCAAGAGGTTACAGAGTAATATTTTCCAAGCATAAAACAGTCCTTTTAACTATTTTTCCATATTACACAAAGAAATTATACAAAGGAAGATAGCACCTGTGTGCCTTTGAGGTGGGGGTAGCCAGAAAATATTTAAGAGAATGAAACATTCCACTAGCCCTAAGCACTGACTGTAATAAAATCTTGGTACTTATAGATTTAACATACATGGTTTTGACTATTGTAGAGTGACCTGGGTCCCTGGCATGCAGTAATCTATAATTTTGATGAGGCACAATTTGAATTACATGTGTTGAAAGGACAGGAGGGAGGAGTCCTACAGTCTGTCAGGCCACCGGGGCAGTGGCCTGCCAGTGGAGATCTGACCACTGTTACACATGTGCAATAAGGCTTTTGTACCATCACTCAAAAGTTAGCGTTTAGAACTGGCGACAGAAGTAGAGAAAAAGTCAAAAAGTCAAAGAAACAGATGGATGTTTCTGAGAAAGTCGAAATTTAAAATTAAAGAATGGCATAGCATTGGTAAGAAGAAACTCAGTTTATGCTCCATACGAAAGAGCATAGCATAACGGTTAAGCACCTGGATTATGGAACTACACTTTCTGTATTTTAATCAAATAGATTTCTGCTAAAGTTCCAGCAGCACCTGCCTCGGTGTCCTCATCTGTAAAGTGAGAATAATTATAGTGCTGCTCTCAAAGGATCATCATGAAGGCTGAAATTATAAATGTTTATTAAAGGGCTTACAACAGTACTATATCAATGTTTGTTTAAATAAATTCCAGTAGAATAGGCAAGACTGTTTCAGGGCATGTTCCAGCCAGGAGAGAGAGAGCTCATCAAGTGAAAAAATCTTAGCAACATTTGAAAAGACTGTTTGCATAAAAGGCATGTGTACCTGGATGGAAATATGACTTCCAGGAAAACTAGACATGGATAAAGAATATTGCTTTGCGATTCTGGAATTTTTTTTACAGGAAGCATTCTCTCTGAAGAGTAAACATCCAATATATTGAACTGATAAAGACAATAAATAATTTCAGTGGGGAGGAAGCTTTATGTGAATATGTAAACAACTTAATCTAATACTCAACTGATTTAAAAAAATGGGATATATCTGCCTGAGGATTCATAGAAGTTTTATTTTCCTGTAGTAACATTGTCTATGAGACAGGCATATTGTCTTAATCTTCCTTTTTTTGTTTTGTCAAAGGTATTCCTTGGCACTTGACAAATAAATGAGCATAACCATAATCATAACTTCTCTGTATATAGCCCATTTCCTCAAAAAGCTATATGAGCATAAAACATACATTCTCCTCTTATATGTCAGTGAGGCTGGCCTTCAAATAGGACTCTGGTGCATTACAATTTACAGATAAGCATTACTTATTGTTGGGAATGCACTCTAAATACGAAGAATGCAGGATCTGCACTGTTAGGAAGAATAAAGCAGCTTTCAAAGAATGGTGACATCACCCAGCAAACCTGCTGTCATTAGAATGAAATAAATGGGAGAAGTTCAATTAAACTCACAGCCTGAAAGGTAATTTAAAGGCCTCTTTCTCCAGATTGGTGTGTATAAATGCCCAATTTTTATTCTTATCTTGCTAGGATCAGTAATATCAAATACATAAAGAGAACTGGCAGCTAACCACTTCATTTTTTCAAGGTAGAATCATTCTATGGCTCTATACTCATAAACCACCCCACCCCTATGTCAAACTGCAATTTCCCTCATAAGCAATTCACCTTGAGATAATTATTTCCCTGAAGTTGTATTTAAATTCCACTTTTAACAGGTCCCTGTGGCTGGTTCAAAAAAAAAATTGTAACTTAAGATATAAATGGTACATGGTAGCTGATCTCACTTATCTTCATAACAAAGGTATCTCATTGCTCTTTACAAAGAAAAATACAATAAAAAATTTAAAAAAAAAGGAAAAAAAAGTAGAAAAAAAAAAAGAAAAATAAATATCATATAAGACCAGTAACCCTAGATGTCTCTCAGTAGTCATAGGATGCTTGCTATTACTACTTCTTCTCTTCTCTGGAACTGAAACACTTTTAGGAAAATATTCTGAATGGCATATAACCAGGAAGTGATTCAAACTGTCCTCCCTGGCTAAATTCCTGTTGTCATTTCTATGCAGTTAAATGATTAGTAGCAGGGCCAAATGGCTACTGGCTCATTGGGCTGTCAGTTGCCTACCTGGTTCAACTACTGCCAATGATGTGCTGCTTGAAAGACCAAAATTATACCTGTCATATTGTCCTTTGAGGTTTAAGCAAAACTCAAGGTTAAATGTAATGCCTTCTCTATGTTTCTGAGCATTTCAGGGACCTAAATTTTCATTGCAATTTCCTACTCTGAATTTCTTCAGTTTCCAGTGGATTCAAACACTTTGATCTTGCAGCCATTCTCTTCCTGGAATCTGCTCTGTGAAGGCCTAGAAAAAGAACTCAGGCCTTTTCTCTGATTTATCCCAACCTTCTTACTCCAGGTAATTACACAGAGAACTAAAGATCTGGAACACCAGGATTTTTTGTTTTCTTAACTTGGCATTTTAATACCTTAATACAGATGATTAGACATGCTCAGCTTCCCCCATTCTAGAAGGTTGTCTTCACCTTGCAGATACCCTTTATTTATTATGTATAGCAATTGAGCCCACCATTGTCTGTCTACTCAGTCCAAGACCTGACAGTCGATGTCTACAAATCCTGCTAAAGTAAGGGTCCTCAGCTCTGGGCCTCATTCTTCAGTAGCACAAAAGTATCAGTGGGTGTTTTGAGGTTTTACAAGTTTCTTTCTCTCATACTAGTCTCTGTGCATATTTCCCTAACCCTCCCCACTCTTATATATATTCAAACTCTATTGTTCACATTAAGGTTATTAAGTTACACACTCCGGGGCCACTTGGACTAAAAAGTGATGTGACTCCTTTTACTTACCTGTCAAGTCTGTTAAAAAATATTTGAGGTGGTCCAAAACTAATTAAATGAGTCAACCTAACACCTAACTTGATTTGTCTGTCTTCCTCTCACCGTTCCTCCCTTCCATCCTTCCTTCTTGTCATAATAACTAAAACCAATTTACCAAAAAAATCATTCTACTCTGAGGGAGAAGGAAATCTGGGTCATATAAATTTATACCTATAATTTTAAAGCTCCCAGGTCCCTTCAAGAAAGAGTATTATTGTTAATATTTTTCCCTAAATGCAAAAAGCCCGGATTTGGCTATTGTGCCATGCATCTTTGTGAACTGAACTTTAATCTCTAACTCCAAATAGGTAACATAGAATCTGTACTGTTCATGAATACAAACAAAGTATTCAAGATCACAAATAAATTGTCTTATACCCTTAATTTGCCCAGGCCATGGATTATAAAAAAGGGTCAAAATAACATTGGCAAAATTAGTATTTCTTTAGTTCTGCTCCTATTTGCTTGATAAAAAAAACCTCCAGGCCTCTCAAATCCCTTCTAAATAATTCTGAAGTCATGTTTTACCTTTGTTCTTAGCAACCACCAGACAGGGAATATTTTTATCCTCTCCTGTTTAGGCCTTTCTTCCTGAAGCAAAGTCTGCTGTTGAGTATCCTGATGTTAGAAACAAAGGTGTCATGATTTGTGCCTGGGCTCCTTGCTTTGTTTTATTGTTTCTCAATTTCAAATGTAGATAAGCATGGTTTCCTGTTCAGACATCTGTCATCTGTCCTCAAACAGTACTCCTTCTCTGGTCTCGAAGTAAACCTTTATGACACAGCTGACAAGTAAGGTTTATTGCCTTATGTTTTCTCTATCTTAGTGTGATTTTAGTAAAGCAGCTCTTCTTTTTAAATTCTCAAATGTAATTTCCTCTCCCTAAGACACACAGTATATTAGGCTGGGATCCAAGTACAGATACTATTCCCACCTCAAACTGGTTCACTGCTTATCTTTCTCCATATTTAGGTAAGTCCTATGCCTTTCAGAGGTCCCCAGAGATCCTTCTTCTCAATGAGACTTTAAAAATGCCCAGATCTTGAATTAATACAGCAAAGGCTCAAGTCCAACTTCAGTAGATTTGTCAACAGGCAGGTACAGGAGAGGGCAGAATAGAAGCTAGAGATCAAGTCTTTCACTTTTCTAAGTCTCTAAATTTCCAATTCTTAGAAAGAAGAAAGCTATTTTGATTCTTTCCCTCTCTCCCTCTATCTCTCCTTTCTATCTTTCTAATTGTGCTTCAGGGTACTGGCTTTTACATACTTCCTACAAAAAGTAGGGATAGGTCCAAAACTAAACCTGATCAGGAGAAAAAGGTACTACATCAGGATTAAAACTCTGAACCTGAGAAACACAGAGGGTCTTCATAAATAATTCTGCTGTAGTTTCAGTTCATGGTTAACAGCCCTACTTTAAAGACAGCAGTCCAATAAGAAATCTGTATGTTTAAAACCATGTATTAGTGATTAGTAGCTAATCACTATTTTTGTAATTTCCACATTAATATTGGTATCTTTTAAGAATGTAGGTGAAGGTGAGAGAATAAAAATGAAATATGTAAGCAGGATGTTTTTAAACCCTTAAAATTACTCCAGAAGTACAAGATAGCATTTGACTTCCACTATTGCTAGGATCTTGGATGAATGGCTACAGGGGCTAATTGTCTTCCTCCTCACTCCTTTGCCTTTTACAATGGGACTACTTCCTCTGAGAACTGTGATCATCTGGTATGCTGCCCTCCTTGAGGTTAAAGTGGATCCTTAACTGTCAGGTGCTCACTGGTAGGGCTTGAAGCTAGGTTGAGGTTTTGAACAAATTAAAAAGTAATCTGCTAATGCACACCTTTCTCACAGGTTTTTGAATTACTTCTTTTTATTCTTTTTCATTTTTCCCTAATCATATGTTTCTTTTGATCTAGTTTGAGGAGAGTTTTTCTTCCTAAAGTTTCTTGATTAACGGTCAACAACCCCTCCTCAAATGAGCCCACAGCATTGCGAACTTAGATAAAATTGTGGGAAGAGGAAGTTGCCTAGAACCAAAGCTTTCAAAATGCTTCTTCACATTACCCCAGCACCATTATGGAGCTATTTAAACCATGGAAGTCAGAAAGAAAGCCACCCATATGTCACTGTAATGTATATATTTTTCTTCTTTATTGTCAATATACATTGCAAATGTTTTTAAATAAGTAAACATTAGAATTATAGAAATGTTTATACTTTTTTCATTCTTTTCTGTTTTCATCTTGGCAATCTAACAGGTATACACATTTACAGCATCCCTGCTTTTCTCTTAGGAGTCTCAAGAGACTATATTGGAGTCTGTGTCTAACCACACCTAAACAAGTGATAGATTAAAAGAAAAATGCTATCCTTTATTTGGATAGCATTTGCCAAAATGCTTATTTGCCAAAATGAACCAATTAAACGGCTATGTGTTTAAGGGAAAAAAAGAGACAAAGTTTAAAAAAGTTAAGAGAGTATAAAGGACTCATTTTTCATTTCCTAATACTGTATAGAGAAGCAATGTTGAATGTGTCAAAAGATTATTTATATGTAACATCTTTAAAATGTTAATCTAGGGATTATCTGCATATTCTATTATTTGTATGTTCAGGGAGAAAGGATACTTTCTCCACATCATGTCATTAAAATTAGTCTCTTCCTATTCACCTAACAGGACTAATAATTTCAGGTAGCTCAATAATAACTACTGTATCCTATATGTAACTCTTGCATAAAAGATACACAGATGTTAAAGTACAAGAGTAATTAATAGTAACTTTATATTGGAGAAACCTGGCAGACATCATCTTAACGAAGTAATAAGTCATTTTGATAGCAAATACTAACAACAGGGCATGACAAGAGCACACACATCTGTGGTATTCTTCCCCAAACTCTACAAATTCAATCTCTTCATGAGAAAACATCAGGCAAACCCAAACTGAAGGACATTCTACAAAATACTTGATCAGTACTCCCCAAAAGTTCGAGGTCATGAAACACAAGGAAAGACCAAGAAATCGTCACAGATCAGAAGAGACTAAGGACACATGATGCCTAAACACAGTGTAGTATCCTAGGTATTGAGAAAAATAACATTAGCAGGAGAACTGTGGAAATTTGAATAAATTATTAAACAAATAAATATTGTTTAATAATATCATACCAACATTCCTTTCCTGGTTTTTGATAAATGAATTGAAGAAATACAAGAAGTTAACATTAAAGGAAACTGGGTGAAGGGTATACAGAAACATTCTGTGCTATTTTTGCAACTCTTCAATAAAGCTAAAGTTATTTTGAAAGAAAAGTTTATCTAAAAAGGAACTTGTAACTCTGAGAGCTTATTTATAAGTTTGTTAATTCAAGATACTTAAATAAAATAGAGTGGTGCAAGAAGTTCCATTCTGGTATATAGCTGTATCAATAGATCTTTATATCTGTATCTATCTGCATCTAAATACAGAGATAGGCACCCACAAACATTCACACATACACATAAACATACATACACATTAGCTTTCTCAGTAAGCATAAGATGACAGGGATGGGAAGTGTGTTCTGCTTTAGTGTAGACAATAAGATGCACACAAACTGGAAAATCTCGAAGAATCTGAGATTTCTGTTTAAGATTCATGATATTTCTTTCTTTCCTAAGCCCATTAGCTTACTTCTCCATAATGCATCAGTTCAGAGTGACATCTATAAAAGTGTCTCCTGCCAGTTTGTTCCTTCTAAAATTCTTACTCCTTTTTCCCATCTGGCTTTGTAAATTCATAAAATATCTCTGTTGCATCACATTATTTAAAGCAGCCTCCAATGATATACATTGACTTCAAGCGTGGTTTAACTGTTCCAACATCTGATGCAAATGGCTTCTTTAATACTTCTCAGATCAAGCCACCCAACTTTGGGTCTAACTGTTGTTTATCATCATCTGTGTAGCAGTCTGCTCTACTTTTCTTCCGTCTGTTCAGGCTTAGGCAAGCTCACTGTTGAGCAATTGCATTCCTTACTATTGCCAAAACAGGTTTTATTTTATGTAATTTTACAAAGCCAAACTGCTCCCCTGATAGTAGCCACCCTGCTAGATCCAAGCTCATCAAGCTCACTGGTGATAGCAGAGGAGGAAGTATAGCCAACAATCTTCTAGGTGTTGGCATCAAGAAACAAAGAAGCAAACTTTCAGTGTACATGCTTCTGCTTCTTTACCATCCAGGACTGGATGACAAATTCAGAAAAAGTAGAGGTATTGTTTGATCTTCTATGAAATTTATTCAGTGAAATTTAAAATGCCATTAAATAGGTGATCTTGACCATAAGTGCCATTTACCTAGCTATGCTTTGGGACTATGAAATTGTAAATCTTTTTAGGAAAACATACAAATCTCTTGACGAATATCAAGTTAAGTTGAGCTTGTGTGTGTGTGTGTGTCTTCCCTTTTTTGAGGGGAGGGCGGACAGAGTATGGAAGTGACTGCTCACTTTTTGCACTACACTTTGCAGCTTTCAAAATGATTTGGTAATATATATGTATGCATCCAAAGAATTTGGGAATAAAATATTTTCAGAATTTAGCAAATGACTAGCAGCTCTAAAAGAACGTATTGATGTATGGATATTTTGTTATACTAATGATATTTAAAGGAAGAAGGATGGGGTAATCTCATTTTCTTCTCTGGGATTGGGAAAGAACTCTGCATTATTCCTTTTTTCTTTTAACAATATGTGGTAATAAGTATGAGACCAGATAAAAATATAATGTTGTCATATGTAAAATATTATTCTTTTCCTTTGTCTATATCACATCTGAAAATGATGCTGCAAATGTCATTTGTTTTGTATTTTGTCTTACATTTATATTAAATTCTCATATAGAATCATGAGATTTTTATGCTTAAAATCTCATTATATGTTGATGTAACAAAAATATAATTCAGAAAAATAAATCAATGAAAGACATAATATTTCAATGGGCACAGATTCATATTCTTAGGGCAAATGCTCATATAACTGGAAAGCAGCACAAGAAACACAGCAGGGATGTTCTTGTGGAAGAGAATGTCCCGGCAGTGTGCGCTCTTACCCAGTTGGCCTATTTTACCTAAAGGAAGTGAGCTAAAATGGGTATGGTGTACCCAATACATTATTCATTAACAGAGAGCATTTCCTCTCTATTTGTGCCAAAAGCAGAACCAAATGATCTGCCTACCATTTCTTGCTATGCCTTTACAAGGAAATAAAAGCAAAGTACTCATCAGTCCTGTAAAGAAATCATATAAAATATTTTTTAAAAAGACCTAAAGTTACTGGGGAACTGGTAATAAAATTATTGGCATTATATAAAAGAAGCTTAATATGGATAATTTTATTATGCAGAGATCACATTGGAATAAGAAAGTGAATACTTCTATTATACTATTGGTCAATGTGGCACAGATGCTAGTGTCCAACAAAATGATACTCCTTCCATTGGAAGATTCAGTACTGTGAGCCATTGACTCATCCAGGAACTACATTTCCCAGATACCTCTTGCAGCTAAGAACCATGTGCTTAGTTCTCACCAGTAGATGTGGGCAGTTATGTTTGTCCCTTTCATGCTAGAATCTTTTAAAAGCAAACATTAATTTTCCACTGTCTCTTTATCTTTGATCTAAGAGCTCCCATGGGATATCAAAATCACATGATAGAAGGACTTTGGATTTCAGAATTACCGCATTTCTTACTTAACATAGGAAGCAAGACACTTCCTGCTCACCATGAACATTCATGTAGAGTATTAAGGTCGTGAGAAATACGTTTTCATCACATTAAAAGTCTAAATTTAGGGGTTATTTGGTCAGCAACTAGTATTATCCCATCTTACACAGTCAGGTATTGGTCCATTAACACATGAAGATAGGTAGAAACAACATCATTAATAATTATACCCTAAAAGGGCAACAGAATAAGGGAGATACAACAAATAAAAGACTAGCTCTCTTAGTTTCAGTTTTTATGCCTGATATTTGAAGTAGAAGAAAATTACTGGACCTGAAAAACACTTGAAAGGATGTTCTTTTTGAGACAAAAGATAACAAAGCATGAAGTTTTCAAGGGAAATTAATTAGTTAAATTAGAAATAATGGCTTCCCACTCATTAGGAAAGTTTCTAAAGACAAAGACAACAGAAAAGAATTATAGAAGAAAAATCAAACCAACAGTGACTTGCCCATGTGTACATCCCTGTAGATTTCACTCCCTACACATACATATATTTCCAGGGCTCAGAAAAGGGTGTGTAGTGTTGAAGGGCAAGGAATCATTCATACTCCTCTTAAAGCCTCTGAATCTTAGTCAAAGAGAGCTTACTTCTCTGTTCAAATATTAGTTCATTATTTAAGCGTTCCTAATTTCTTATATGTTCCCTCTTTCTGTATACTTTGGGCTCCTTTGTCATCCACAGAACTTTGGGTAAGCCTCTATTCAGCATTAATGAATTATGGGTGGGCTATTTCTCTAGGAGTGCTCTCTTATCTAGCAGTGATAGCTTGAGGACAGGGGCCTTGTCTTATTCTTCTCTGTATCTCCAAGAGCCATTTATTCATCAAATATTTATGGAATATTTACATTGTGGCAGACCCTGTGCTAGGTACTAAAGATAGAATGGTGAACAAGACCAATAAGGTCTCTGGCCTTCTGGAGATTACATTCTGTAAGAGATAAACAAAAACAAAATGAATGAATGGAAGGAAGGAAGGAAGGAAAGGGGGGGGGGGAAGAAGACATTGAATTATTTCAAGATACAATAATTTCTATAGTGAAAAAGAGGCAGAAATACAGAATGACAGAGGAGGGCCTTCTTTAGGTAGAATAATCAGGGCAAGTTTCTCGGAGAGAGGACAATTAAATGATGAGATTTGAAAAAACAGAAATAACTACATATGCAAGAAGTGTGTGTGCATTTGTGATGGGTGGGATCTCAGCAGAAGAAAGAGTATGTACAGAAACTCTGAATCAGGAAAGACTTAGAGTATTTACATAATAGACAAATGAGTGTAAATACAGTGAGTAAAGGAAGCATGGTCTGGCATGAGCCAGGAAGGTAGACAGTCTTGGAAACTTGGATTTTATTCTAAGTACAAGAGAAAGACATTTTGATGTTATTAGCAAGAAAGTGACAATACCTAACCTGAATTTTGAGAAGAGCACTTTTGTGCAGGGAATGAACTGGTGTGAGGGAGGGATTTAGGAGGTTTTTAAATGATCCCAATGAAAGATGTTGAAGATTTGGACCTTGATGAAGGCAACAGAGATGGAGAGAAGGTGGCAGACCCAATATGTATTTTAGCCCTTAACTTCACAGAATGTACTTAAGGCCTAAGTGTAAGCATTGACAGAGAAAGGAAGGAATCCAGGCTGACTCTTCAGGCTTGAGAAACTGTCTAGAATGTGAAGATGGAGACTATGTACTGGGGTGGTGGGAGAAATCAATGGATGGCTGGGAATGGTGGAGTGGGAAGAAGTCAAGAGTTCCATCATAAGGATTTGACCAATATATGAGATCTACAAAAGCAGATGTCAAGAAATGCATAGGCTAGTCTGGAGTAAAGAGGAAATCTGAGTTAAGTAGAACATTCAGGGTGAGCAGCATAAGGAAAATCTATGAGAATTACTCAGGAATAGAGCATAAGAAGATAATTTAGTACCTTTCAGAGTGCTTCCTGTACATTTGTTAAACGAGGACAAGAATCCTGACCTAATTTCCAGTGCCCATGAATGGTCACTGCCTCTACACCCTGCCTGCTGCACCAACTTCTGCCACTTTTTTTTTTAATGCCAATTGCCTGTTCCTACCTAACTGCCCAGATATACCATCCATTCAGCTCAACTCTCTCACACCACATCCTAAGGAAACCCTGTAAAACAAGTAGCTTTACTCCCTAGTACCAGAATTCCTATCCTTCATATTTTGATCTGTCATGCTAATGGTGGGGTTTTTTTTACTCTGATAAGAACATAAACAAAAAATTATATCCAGATGGTTCCCAAAACTAAGGAGATGGTGAGATCCACCAGCAAGTATATATAAGGAAAGAAAAAAAAGAAAACAAAAAACCAGAGTCTAAAATAGCCTGAGCATTAGTATGTGTTTGGATATTTAGGGAAAAAAATCTTTACAGGTCAAAAACATGATTCAATATACCTCAAAAAATTCTGTACATTTTCCATTAGGAGTAAGTCACTTTGTATATTCTTAAACAATTATGTGACTCTGTTTCTATTTTATTAAAGAGTTTCAGACCTTAAAGGTTAGGCTCTACTTCCCAGTCAAACATACTATGTGTTTAAGGAAACAAAATATGATGTATGAGTTATTTAATTTAAAAGGACATATTATTCTTTACTGGCATCATAGTTCTTGTTAAAAACTTCACTGTGATAGGAATTTTTGAACATTAGCTTTACATCATTACCATAAAATCATGATCTTTTAAAGGCAATTGAGAGTACAATTAACCTTAAGAAAAGGATGTCATCATTTTCTGATTATCTCCACTTTCAAGAGCCAGTCATCCAGAACCTATGTTTCTAATAAAATGTTTTTTTCAGAAATGGGATCTGATCTATATTTTCTTGGCTTTCTGAATACAAAACAGACTTTGTGGGATGCATGTCTAATGAGTCATCCTTGTTTTTCATGAAAAACATGATTTTCCAGTACTGTAGCATTTTGCTCTTTACTGATGCATTTGCATAAAATGAATATATTACAACTTGGATGTTGTGACTTAGTTAATTATGACAGTCACACTGATGCCTTAGTGATTTCATGAATCTGGAATGAACCTGAGATTTTTTTAGGGGTCTTACCTCTGATATATTAAAAATAATCCTTATAGAGCAAAACTTTCTTAATTGTATTTGATTATGTTAATAGTCTCTGAGTCTTAGAATGGACACATACTTACCATGGATAAGAGAAAAAAGTACAAGGTCTCACTTCAGCAGCAAAGCTGCCATGGAAAAATACAGAGCAGCACACAAAGGAATGATATGAACTAATTAAACGTACTGCTGTGTTACTCTTCCCATTGAATGTGGTTTAATACTTATTCACTTGTTTTCACTTTAAGCAAGCTTCAAATTAGTAGTCGCCAATTCACAATTTTAATGTTTTTATACCATGTATGTACGGAGTGAGAAGTCCTGTCACTGACAGAGTTGCTAAAATCATCAATATGCTCAGAATATCTCCACAAGACCCCACTTGTCTCCGTGCTTACACTCATTCCCTTATTCATTCCATTAACATTTCTTAAGTACCCACTATGTTCTAGGCACTGTCTCATGGATTGAGGATAGAGTAAAGAATAAGGCAGCCAAAATACCTGCTCTCCTGCCTCTTCTAGTGGAGCAGACCAAAAAGGAAAAAAAAAAGAATTCAATAAATTAGCTAATAATTACTTTTATCAATACTCTCAAGGAAATAACTGGAATCCTGTGAAAAAGCATAATGATGACCAATATCACCTTAGCAATCCCCTCAGTTTAACCAAACTTAGGTTCTTGCCTAACTATAGACCCCTGAAATCTCTTTTCTTAGAGGATTTACTTTAGAAAACTTGCAATTGCAAAATATTCCCCCCCACCCCTTTAGATGTAAATCTTCTCCCAACTGCTTACCAGCTTTACAATGCAGCAGTGTCTTCATCAAGGACGTGGGCCATCCCTTTGAGATACAATCATCAAGAAAGAAAGATAAGACCCCTTTCTTCCAATCTCTGTGGGAGGGTAGGAGTCTAACCACCAATTATTGAACACAGTTGGCCTAACTGGCAACCTCATTGTTGATGTCTCCAGTAGTTTTCCGCTATCTCACCCCAGCATTTATATACTCACCTGCTTTGTGTTTCGGTGGGGTTAAGTGAAATATCACACCTTTACTTCAATAGACTTGAGTGAGTCTTTCTTGCCTGTTTAACTTGTCATTGCAACTTTTCTCTGATGACAAAGAGAAACTCTGTCATCTACGTTAGATAGAATGATGGCAAAGCACCCCTGAAGAGATGGCATTTAAGCTCTGACATAAGTAATGAAGAACAGCAGCAATGTATAGGACCAGGGAAGAGCACTTCAGGCAAATGGAGCAGGGGGCATCAAAGCTCTAATGCTGGAAAGAGTTTGCTATGTTCACAGAAGACCAGGTTGACAATGACATGGGAGTGAAGAGATTGTGGTATGAGACTGATGGGCAGGCAGGGGCCAGATCATGCTGCACACTGTAAGCCAAGGTTGAGAGTTTATATTTTATTACAGGAGTACTGGGAAAGCATTGAAAAGTTTTAAGCAATGGAAAAATATGAACCAGTTTAGTTAAAAAAAAAAAAAAAAAAAAGCCCAGCAGTTCTAAGGACGATAAACTGGATGGGGTTAAGAGTGGTCCGTAGTTATGGAGTCAGCCTTTAAATCTTCACTTTGGAAAATGTTTTTTCAACGAATCCAGATCTAAGGAGTATAGATTAGGTGCCTGGGAGTTTAGAGAATTGGGAATAAATCTAAGATTGGAATTTCTCCCTGAAGAAAAATTAACTTTGCATTTGGTCTTCTAAGATAAAACTACAGAGAATTTAATTAAAATTAAAGTTTCTCTGACTGTATTAAACCAAATACAATGATAAACCCCCTTATATCTGGAGCACTAATCACGCATTAACTCAAATGACTCTCAGTGTTGATGGGGTTCTGTTGGAGCATTTATGATCTGACTGACTCACAAAATTGTGCTTTGCCAGAGATTCAGACATCCCTCTTTGTTTCCAGTTTCCCCTTAACCTTATCACTAACTTATAACCAACAAAAAATGAAAGGGAAGGCATTGTTAGCATGATAGAGCTACATAACTTTTTCATGAATTTGAAAACTGTAGACAACCAACCAGCTACAGCTCAAACTAAGTCAACCTATGGTCCATCTTGCCTTAGGCTGACTTTCATAGTCTCATTCAGAAGCATGTGCAAGGGGCAAGTTTGCCTCTATGATAATAACCTCTAAAATTTAAGCCTGAATTTAACCATCCTAATGTCTCTGGCTGGGCCCACAAGCCATAATTGCTTATAGGAAACATATAATGAATGTCAAATGATTAAATGAATGAATGAGTAAAAAAACAATACCCTTCAGATATTGTGCCTTAGAACATTCAGATCCTCTATAATTAGAAATTGTGAACCAACATCTAAACGAGGTTTTGCAAGTGTAGCCCACCCCAAAAGATGTTTTAATTTATTAAATATGAGTTGTCCACTGCCGGGTCAGAAAATTTTTTCTATAAAGGACCAGATAGTAAATATTAGTCTTTGCAGACCATGTGGTCTCTGTTGCAGCTATTCAACTCTGCCATAAATAACATATTCCAATAAAACTTTATTTATGGACACTGAAATCTAAACTTCATATACCTTTCCCATTCTGGGAAATACGTCACATGTCTTCTTTTGACTTTTTTTCCAACCATTTAGAAGTATGTAAACTAGTCTTGGCTTGCAGACTGTACAAAGCAGGCATCTGGGTAGATTTAGTGTGGGCCATAGTGTGCTGACCCCTGGTCTTCTGGGTATCAGGCACTGGAGTAACCAAATTGAGGAAAATAGGTTTGTTATATATATGTCATATATAAAGATGTTTATAATGAGACTAGGTATTCACTAAATCCAGTGACCAAGGATTACATTTAGGTAGACCAGTCAGATGTAACTTCAAAATTTTGCATTAAGTTCATTCTTGTCTAGCATGAGGTCACAAAATTCTTGATGACTAACAACAAGAAGTTGGAGAATAATCATTTCAATGGATTCAAGGGCTTGGTAAGGGGGAAACACCTTCATAAAAGGAATCCATTTGTATATAAGAATGATGTAGAGTGGGGCACCTGGGTGGCTCCGTCAGTTAAGCATCTGCCTTTGGCTCAGGTCATCATCTCAAGATCCTGGGATCAAGCCCCACATCAGGCTCCCTGATCAGGAGGAGTCTGCTTCTCCCTCTTCCTCTCCCTCTGCCCCTTTCCCGCTGCTGGTATTCTCTCTCTGTCTCTCTCAAATAAATAAATAAAATCTTTAAAAAAAAGAAAAAGAATGACTTAGAGTGAAGCAAAAGCAAGTCTCCAGGCAGTTCCATTTATGAATGAAACATCCTACCATCTATTCAATTCCTTTGGCTCTAGCATGATGCTCCTAAGGGAACTCTGATTTCCAGTTCAGTTTCCCAGATACTTTGCAAAGATACTGCCCTAAGTAGCGATATAATTATTTCTACCATTGGAAATAAAGTTCCTCCCTATGAATTTATAAACTGCTCAGCTTAGATAGTTTCAGTCAATTCCCCAGAGTCCAAGATACAAAAATAACTTTCTGAACATAGAATACAGAGAACCAGATCCTGGCCCCTTACTGAGTCCACCAAGGTAGTGGTTTCCCTTGAGGCCCTGCCTACACAGCAGGCACAGAGCTCTCAACTGCCAAGTTCTCAATCAAGCATTATGTTTCTCTCCTGCAAAACTTTCTCTTAAACACTATGAATCTATTTATATTTATTTTTCATTTTACTGTGACTATTTTAGTATGTATCTCTATAAGGACTCTTTTCAAACATAACCACAGTGCTATTACTATTTGTAAAATAAATTAATTCCATAATATCAATAAATAGGCAGTTAGTGTTTAATTATCAGTCTCATAAGTATTTTAAATTTATACTTCTCTATTTTACTTAGTGTATACATTTCTTTTCATTATTCTATATCTGCATATATTTACAGAGAAGCAAATGATTATTCCCTATTCTAGAAAATAGAGTTGTTTTTAAAATTTAACCTAAAGCTTGTCTTTCCAGCCTCAACAACAGCCTTGCTCTGTAGTAGACAGACCACTGGACTGAGAATCAAAAGATCAAGTTTGGAGTCTTTCACTGCTACTTAATACATGAGATTAGGATGTCACAAAACTTCTCTGTAACACATTTCTTCACCTCATGAAATGAAGAGGTTGAGTAAGTAGATGGTCTCAAAGATCCCTTTCCAGGCCAAAATTCATTCTATAAGAGCCCCTTGTCTATACCCTTTATGAATATTGATAGGTGATATTTTCCTCAAGTCTAGGATTTAGTCTACTGAAGACTGACAAATTTTGTCATCAATCTTTAAATGGAAAGAATCATGTTCATTTGACAATTTAGGTAATTCACATAAACCACATATCTTTTCTAATAGATGATTCATCCTACTCCTTTGTTTAGACAGCATAGAAAGACCTAATCTAACCAAAACATCAATGTTAACAGTTAAAATAATTGGAACTTTTCCTTAAAATTAAAGAGTCTTTCAGCATGAGAAAACAAAAAACAAAATCAGTAGTGGACAATAAGAATTTTTAAGTCCTTCCCTTTCTTTGAACTTTGGTAAGCTAAATAAATAGCAGCCAATTGTATAAAACAAGAACAAGATCTGTTTGCAGCATCACAACTAACTTCGTATTTTCTACATGTGTATTTAATGTAGAAACTTCAAACTCAAGTTTCTCTCTTATAGTTTAAAACATTTCTCTACCACCTTCTTCTTAGAAGGTAAAGAAAATTCTCTTTAACTGTTAAGATCAATTATACCCCAAAGGTTTCAAGAAATCAATGTTCCAGTGACAATTAAAGGTTGTAATTTAGAGGAAGACTCAAAATATAATAAGTTAAAATTCAATAATGAAGGCATAAGGAGTGGTCTAGATTATCAAAACTAACATTTATAAATGTAACTAATAAAAGAACTTTCTAAACAGCTTCTTAAAACATTAAAAGTTTTATTATGATTTAACATTAGATATAAAGGCCTTAAGTCTGTTGTAATTACTAACTGAATTACACAATTATTTAAAAGTGATTTTAGCCAAATGTCCATGCCTATCTCTGTGTTTCATAAAAAATTAAGAAAATAGACATCTGATCTAACTTCCTGTAAAAGTCGGATTTTTCTTCTTTTAACATAGTCCTTAAATTTAGAAAATAAGTACTGTAGAAACTTGACTAAAAAGTAATTTGGTTGGGACGCCTGAGTGGCTCAGTCGGTTAAGTGGCTGCCTTCGGCTCAGGTCATGATCCCAGTGTCCTGGGATCGAGTCCCACATTGGGCTCCTTGCTATGCAGGGAGCTGCTTCTCCTTCTGCCTACCTCTCCCCCTGCTTGTGCTTGCTCTCTGTCTCTCTCCCTTTCTCTCTGACAAATAAATAAATAAAATCTTAAAAAAAAAAGTAATTTGGTCAACTTGGTATAACACAAGCAAGACTAAGGAAACATTCTAAATATATATATACCTATTTGTGGAAAGGAATTCATTCCCTCCTACATTAAAGGGGGCTAAATGGTGGTAGACAGGCCATAGTCCCCATCAATCTAGACAAAAACATCATCTTCAATGACCTGCTACAACTACCTCTGGGAAAATCTCCGATACAAAATGTAATGATCAGAGACAATTTAAGATTAGATGGGCAGGGCCAAACAAATGAAGGGGTTCAATAAATGAAGAGCAAACTTATAATGCCAATGTCATTATGTTGGCAAGGCAAGAATTCATAGTTATTTTGTTCAACAGTTCAGCTCGCAAGCAAATGAAATATTAACAGAATGATGTTGGCAGGGATGCGGAGAAAGGGGAACCCTCCTACACTGTTGGTGGAAATGCAAGCTGGTGCAGCCACTCTGGAAAACAGTATGGAGGTTCCTCAAAAAGTTGAAAATAGAGCTACCATATGGTCCAGCAATTGCACTACTGGGTATTTACCCCAAAGATACAAATGTAGGGATCCGAAGGGGTATGTGCACCCAATGTTTATAGCAGCAATGTCCACAATAGCCAAACTGTGGAAAGAGCCAAGATGTCCATCGACAGACGAATGGATAAAGAAGATGTGGTATATATATACAATGGAATATTATGCAGCCATCAAAAGGAATAAAAGCTTGCCATTTGCAATGACGTGGATGGAACTGGAGGGTATTATGCTGAGTGAAATAAGTCGATCAGAGAAAGACATGTATCATATGTCCTCACTGATATGAGGAATTCTTAATCTCAGGAAACAAACTGAGGGTTGCTGGAGTGGTGGTGGTGGGAGGGATGGGGTGGCTGGGTGATGGACATTGGGGTGGGTGTGTGCTATGGTGAGCGCTGTGAATTGTGGAAGACTGTTGAATCACAGACCTGTACCTGTGAAATAAAGAATACATTATATGTTAAAAAAAAAAAAAAAAAAAAGAAGAAGATAGCAGGAGGGGGAGAATGAAGGGGGCTAAATCGGAGGGGGAGATGAACCATGAGAGACTATGGACTCTGAAAAACAGAGGGTTCTAGAGGGGAGGGGGCGGGATGGGTTAGCCTGGTGATGGGTATTAAAGAGGGCATGTTCTGCATGGAGCACTGGGTGTTATATGCAAACAATGAATCATGGAACACTACATCAAAAACTAATGATGTAATGTATGATGATTAACATAACATAATAAAAAAACAGAATGATGCAATTCAAAATGCTCTGAGACTGTCACTAAACTGTCTCAAAGACTGTCACAGTGTCAACCTTATGCACACCTGCATATTTCCATATTCTCTATCATACAATTCCAACTCTCATCACTCCTACCAGTCATAAGTGACCACATGGAGATGGAAACCTAATCCAAAGGAAGTGATTATATGGGCTCATGGTGACTTACATCTTAAAATGTATACCCTAGTATGAAAAGCTGAGTAAAAAACAAGTTCTCTCAGTAATCAAAAAACTGGGATACTGAGGCAGTTAACAGTAAGGGCATAAGCCAAAAGACTGCATCCAGTGACGCCATGCAGTAGATTCTGCTCCAAATGAACTGGGACAATCCAGAGCCATAAGAAAGATAGAGTTCTTCAGGGTCTATGTAGAATATAGTCCCTGGAGCTGTTTCTGTTCCTGATGATTTTACTTAAACAGCTAGAGTAAGTTTCTGTTCCCAGAAACTATATAAAGCTGACAGACACTCACCAAAACTGGTCCTCTCAAGGTTGCCATTATTCCCAGTTTGAAAAATCCAATCATTGCTCTATCTGGTCTCTATGTTTCTGCCATTGCCTCAACAATATATACTCAACATAACAGCCAGGGTATTCTTTTAAACAAAGTTTGGTCATAACATTTCTCTACTCTAAACCCTCTAATGACTTCCTATCTTAGAGTAAAAACCAAAGCCCTTATAAAGTCCCAAGGCTCTGTATCTTCTGGTCCTTCCATCATTTCTTATCTTCCTGGCTCAGTCTACTTCAGCTATATTCCCTCTTTGTTCTTCTTTGAATACACTATTTACACTCGTGTCTCAAAATCTTTGCATCTGCATTTGGGTTTCCCTCTACTTGAAATGATTTATCCTATATATCTACACGGCTTACTCTCTTACATTCTTCAAGTCTTTGCTTAATGTTACCCTATTAGTGAGGCCTTCCCAAAATAAACTAATTATAATATATCCCCTGTCATCCTACAGTTTCCCATCCTTATCCTTAATTTACTTAGTACTTATCACTTATTTATTTGTTTGTATTTGTCTGTCTCCCCTCACTGTAGTATCAGGTCCAGAGAGCAAAGACTTTTTTCTCTTGCTCACATAATTCTATACCAGGAACATGCTTAACACATAGTAGGCACTGCATAAAAATAGCTTAATGGGCTTATTCAGAACTTTGAGGGACACTATATCATGCATAAATCTTACTTTAATTTCCCATGGTCCACATTTTCCTTTAAGACAGATTTATTGGACAGGCTGTGGTGGCTAAAACATAAAAATATTCAAATGCTTTTCTGGCTACGAATCAACCTGTTCCATTCCTAAGGGTATTGACCAAGTATATACTGAGTAGGTCTTTGGTTCCAATCTCTATTTTGACACTATGCAGAAAAGAGCTAATATAGTAGGCCTGAGACTGTTATACTTCTAGAGGACTGCTTGCAAGGTTGACTCAACTGGCAGCTGAGAGCTTAGATTTTGGGAGAGATTTCACCACACTAACAGATAAGAGTGACTCACCGTGCCTGATTGTGCAAATAATATGGCTTATTCTAAACACCTGCCTTCCTTCTAGCAGTCTGGAATGCTAGGCAAAGGCTGTTTAAGTGACCACTTCCCAGTAAAAAGCCTGGAAATGAGTTTCTAATGAACTTCCCACTTCACACGTATTGTCACAACTCATTTCTGGGGCAATTAAGCACATCCTGTGTGACCACTAGGAGAGGACTCTGGAATCTTGTACCTGTTTTTTTCCCCATATTTTCCCATGCACCTTTACCCTTTGCTAATTTTACATTATATTATTCCACTGTAAAAAATAACAGCCATGAGTGAAACTATAGACTGAGTCCTGTGACCCTCTTAGCAAATCATCAAACCTTGGGGGAAGGTGTCTTGGGAGCCTCTGATCTGTGCACTCACAGAACTCTTAGTGAATGCCTTTTATGTGCCAAACATTGTGCTTTGACCCTAGTGAATGGAGATAGAGCATAAACGAGCTTGTGGGCTTCATTTATTTATTTCACTCCTCTAAAGACCAGGATTTTTTCAAACTGAAGCACCCTACCTCCTGCTCTAGGACTCCTCCAGAGGCAACCCCTTATCAGGAAGCATTCCTAGCCACAATCACATGATAGAAATAATGAAGCAAGAAACCCTGTGGAAAAGAAGGATCCACAAGAGCCAAGAACATCCAGGTTCCAGTGCCAGCCCCATCGTAATTTCTTTCCAGCTCTCCAAAGTGAACAAATGGGAGGTTCCTGACACAGATTAAACCTCCTTTTTTTTTTTTTTTTTTTTTTTGAGACCTGTAGATGGAGTACAAAAGTATTTATCAAGGTTTCCATTCTGGTTTTTAGAATCTGCCATTAATAGTTTTGGATTTGAAATATTCAACTCCACAGTCTAATGAAGAAAGACTACTTATGTAGACCATTTCCGACCAAAACACAATAGTAAATGCAAAACATACATGTTTTGTAGTAAATGTAATAGTAGAAGTGCTTTTGGTAGGAAGTAGTCTGCCACTTAATGCTACATATAACCTCCTAAGCCTCCATTTCTTTCTTTACTTCAGAAAGACTATTTTGCCTTTGTACAAAATCCTGATTTGTCTACCACATGCATTCCTGTTCAAGTCTAATCACTGGTCTTCAGGAAAAATACTTTTAAAAGACCAGCTAAAATAATCAAGGAGATGGATGCACTTCTGCATGCAAACAGACTAAAGTGATTAGGATTCTTGGGCCTAGAAATACAAAGATTTAACAAATATATTAGTGCCATGAATAATTCATTTACCAAATCCCTAAGTAATCAGTATTGATCACATGAATTGAAAATAAGAGCAAAGTTTTAAATAGAAAATAGGCAACATTATTTTGTATGGTGTGGAGTACACTTTAAAAAATCATCACAATAAGAAACATAGACTGAGATTTTTGTTTTTTTTTTTAATCTACGTGAGTTTCCTATTGCTGTGTAACAAATTACCACAAACTTGGCAGCTTAAAACAATACCCATTTATTGTTCCCAGTTCTATGGGTCAGAAGTCTAGGAGCAGTGTGGCTGCACTTGCTGTTTAGGGTTTTAGCCAGGCTGTGATTTTTATCAGGCTCTAGAGAAGAATCTGCTTCCACACTTATTCTAGTTCTTCACAAATACAATTCCTCACAATGGTAAGGAGGTCTGAGGTCCCTCTCTTCTTGCTGGCTATAGTCTAGCAGCCACTCTCAGCTCTTAGAGCCCACCCATCCATCCCTGCCACATAGTACCTTCCATCCTCAAAGCCAACAAAAGAGAATCTCCCTTGCATCAAATCCCTCTGACACTTAAAATTTATTTCCAAGAAGATCCCAGGTCTTTTTAACGGTTCATGTGGTCACACCCACTAATTATAATCTCCCAATCTCAAAAACATTTCAAGATTTGGAACTATAATTACTTCTGCAAAATCCCTTCCCAGCAGCACCTAGATTAGTGTTTAATTAAATAACTGGGAGAAGGTGTATATATACCAGCGTACTGATAATCTTAGGGGTCATCTTAGAATTGTGCCCACCACAAAATTCTAATGTACAAGTCTCATAAAGTTGGGATTTTGTAAATGTTTCTAATCTTTGAGATTAATATAAAACAAGAATACTCTTTCTCATCATAACACAGCCCTTTGTGCCTTTGTTAAAAACAGAATTGGGCTGGATAAAACTAAATCCAAACCAGAATGGGAATCATTTTGATGTTCAAAATTTTTTAACTGTAATAAGTTTTCTTCAGATTTTTCCCATTTGCTTAATCAGATCACCAATAATTGATCTCTTTTCTATTTTTTTATCCTTCTCTCCCCAGGCTTAATTAGTAATCACCTGACCAAAACCATATGGATAGACTTCTATTTCAAATAAGCATTGGGAAGACACACTGTCAACCAAAATAAATGTGTAGTGTCTTCAAGAAGTTCACTATTGAATAAAAGAAGCAGAACATAATGGAAGAGAGATACACAAAGAAATGTACAGAAATCCCACTATCAAATATCATGCACTGAGCAGAGCAATTTCTTCATGGGCTACAGGACTAAAAAACACTGCCTTGAGGAAGCTCTACCCTATAATAAGACAGCCTTTGGGGGTGAAAGACCTGCATCCTTTTCTGCTTATCTCGTACTTAATCTCACTCGATTACTATGTGACTTGGAGAAACTGTTCTGACTTCTTGGAGCCCTAGATTCCTCATCTATAAAAATGAGATGAAAAATAGTTCTAACCCCCAGGTTATTGTGAGATTTAAATAAAATAATGCACATATGGCACTTTGTAATGTACCTTTATACACAGATGATAATATATGTTTAATATTATTATCATTTGTATAGAGTAAATTATGAAAGCTTCATGAAAAGCACACTTTCTCTGTATATCCTTAAGACTTCATATGGACTTGTGTCACAGCTCTTATCCCTACTACTTCTTATAATTTTCTTTACTCTTGTCTGTCCCTCCTAACAAATTAGGCTTCTAAAAGACAGAATCTGTGTATTTCCTGTCACCTGTACTAAGTACGTGCTTAATAAATATACATATATATTTTGGATAAAGGGACTGAATAAGTTCTTACCAGTATTTTGAAAAATGGAAATCATTAACATTGGCAGAAGAAAGGAAAGAGCAGCTCTGGTAGGCAGTAAGCAAGATATATCCAGAGATTAGAGGGAACATGTAGCTTGTTGTAGGGAATACCAAGTCATCAATGAGGATAACTGATGTGTTATCCATCAGTTTCATGGAGGAGTTTCAGCAACCAAGTTTTGACAAATTTTTAGAGTAATACTAGGGAAATACCCAAATGCCAACTTTCTCATTTTAAAAAATAAATCAGTTTAACTATAATACTTTGGTTAGGTCTGATACAAATGTCTCCTGCTTCTACCTGTGTCAAATGGATTTGTCCCCTTTACTCTCAAGCAACATCAAAGACAAATCAACAGTTGAATTCTTCCATCTCTTCCCTCTCTATCACCTTTAAATATTCAGTAAAAATATTCAAATATTCAGCACAGTTCGACCCAACAAGAAACCTATTCTTTTTACCTAACTTCAAATTGGCCAGTGAACAATTAAATTGAATAGTTTGTCAATGATTTAACATCTATCCTGCCATATTAGATGTATAAAATCTTGACCTATCTTGTTACATTTTGATTTCAATTTGATAGAAGTCAAATTATTTTATAAGTTAATTTTTAAATATCTGCCTTGTAGATAAATTCTTACATGTCATGGTAAAGTCTAAAGCAAAAATATGCTGCCAAATTTTGAACTCCTGAAGGTAGCCTTCTTTGATAGACTCTAGGTCACAGAGTACCATTTTGTTCCACATCTTCCCTTTTAATTAAATGTCCACAGCACAAACTTCAAAAAGGACACTTGTTCCTAGAATAGGTTATGTTCTGCAAAGCAAAGCAAAGCAAAAATCAAGGGTGAGTGGTTTTTATGCAGAAGCACAGATATGCAAAACCAGTACTATAGTTGACCCAATTATTTTAAATATAAGAAAAGAGGCCTGATGCTACCAATCTATCTTCCTAGATCTTCCACAAAGAAATGGACCTTAGGGTCAGATATTCCTACAAACATTGTGACAGGGGCCCGTGTGCTTAAATTTCATCTGTAAAATGGGGATAAAATCTCTTATATATTGATATTGTGGGATCAAATGAAATTACATATGTGAAATTCTCATTGTAGTATATGGCATGGTATAAATGCTAAGTAAGTGATAAATGTCATTCTTATGTCATCAATGAAGAAAATTACCTTAGTAAATTGATACATCAATTGCGATGTTTTGGAGAATAGGTAAACTTATCTGTATTACTGTGTTATGACCAGTAGCCTAAGTTTTATAAGCAGATCAGCTGCCATTTTTCCTGAGCTTGGGTTTTCATTCTTCATTATTTCATGTAAAATTTCACAGCAAATCGCCTGAAACATACAGTTCAATAAATGTTTGATATCATTATTACTCTCAAACTTCTCATTCCTTGCTCCATCCTCCCTCACCTTTTCTTAACAGATGACTCTGCTTCCAACTTTACCATCTTGAAATTCCCCCCATATCCGGCCATTGAACCAAAAAGGTAACTTGCATCTATGTCTGTTTTTCTTCCTTCCCTCCTATCACAGTGAAAGAGAATTACCACCTCCTCTTAATGAAGGCTAATCTTTCTACAGTTCTCCAGGGACTCTTCTTTTTCCTCCTGAGGAACTTAATCATCTTACATTCTTCCATCTTTCTTTCTCATCGATATGTGAACATGCTAAAGTTCTACCCTTCTTCAAAAAGAAAAATCCTTCCTGAACTCACATTCCTCTCACTGCCTTCCTCTCTCCCCTCTCCTTCACACTCCAAATGGTCCAAAGCATATTCTACACTCCCTGTCTCCACTTCCTCACCTCCCACAACCCATCACATTCTGGTTCCCACTCTCAGCCATTTCCACAAGAAATACTTTTACCAAGCTCATTAATAATTACCTCACTTATAAATGTAATAATTAGGTTTTAATTCTTACCATACTTGACCTCTTGGTAGCAACTGGCACAGTAAACTACTCCTTCCTTTCAAAAAACCTCTCTCTTCCACTTTATTCTACAGCATCACCCTAAATGGAATTTCCTCCTACTTCAGCAGCAGGGCCTTTTCCTGTTCTTCCTTTCCATGTTTTAAATAGGGTGTTCTGCCACTCAACTTTTCTCATTTTACGAATTCTCCCTGAAAATACTCATTTTGCTATATCTTTAACTATTACCTATATGTGGATATTATCTGATCCACAGTTAATGCCAAAAAGATCTTCATGAGCTCCAGACTCATATATCCCATTACATATTGGTCATGAACCTTTTAATATTCCATAGACACCTCAAAGTCAGCATGTCCAAAACTGAACTCATTATCCCCCTTATAGCATATCTTTTCCTATTTTCCCTCAGTGAAAAAAGATTACCATCTTCCCATCTTCCTTACTCAAGCCAGAAACCTGAGTATCATCTGTGGGGGTCCACTGTGTGGCCTACCATCATAGCCTATATAAAGGGCACTCTCTCCAGCTAGCTGCACAGTACACACTGCTGCCTTCCATCTCCTCACACTATGGATTGTACTCCCCAGATATCTTACATTTTCCTTTCATCCCACTACCGCTCCTCTAATAGTTCCCACCATTTCTTGGCTGTATCACAATGAATCCTAATTGGCTACTCCGCTTCCTCTCATATCCAACTAATCTTTTCACCCACTGAAGTTAGTTTGATACTTCTAAAATGTTACTATGAGGGGTGCCTGGGTGGCTCAGTTGGTAAAGCATCTGACTCTTGATCTTAGCTCAAGGCTTGATGTTAGGGTTGTGAGTTGGAGCCCAATGTTGGGCTCCAGACTGGGCATGGTAGCCTACTTTAAAAAAATGTAAATATGCCTATGTTCTCTTCTTAATGCTATTTTTCTTTAATTATTCACTATTTCCATGAAGATATAGTTTGAAATCTGTCACGACTTACCCTGTTTGCTTCTCTAGTCCTCAACTCACATGATTAACTATTATCAGTTGAACATATTTTCTTTTCTCTGGACCCTTGAATATTCATTCCCTCTGTTTGTAAAACTTACTCTCTTCTTTGCTTAGATATTACTGCCTTCAAAGAGTGTGAAAACATTACTTCTGATTATACCTACATTAATCTTCTCAGACTCTCAGGACAGGGAGCATGTCTGTCCTCTGCAATATTGTGTCTCTGGTGCTCAGCATAGATCCTAGAATTTAATATGTATATAAAATATGTAAAAAAATAAATTGGTAAATATAAAGCCAAGAAATAAAACAAAAAATTAAAAATTTATATTATGACAGAACTATCAAAATTAATTAATAAATGAATCAATAGGATGTAATGAGTTCAACATTATAACTACTGCTGCATACCTGATGATATTACCTAAGGGCACTGAGGATGCATAAAGACCTTTCCTATGAATTGACTTTTCTTCGTTAAAAATGTTTTTCTCTGGGGCACCTGGGTGGCTCAGATGGTTAAGCGTCTGCCTTCGGCTCAGGTCATGATCCCAGGGTCCTGGGATCGAGTCCCACATCGGGCTCCCTGCTCCTTGGGAGCCTGCTTCTCCCTCTGCTTCTCTCTCTCTCTCCTTCTCTCTCTCCTCCTCTGTCTCTCATGAATAAATAAATAAAATCTTTAAAAAATAAATAAATAAATAAAATGTTTTTCTCTGTGTTGTGAAATGTTTGCTAGATGAATGAATGTGTTTTAAAATTTTACAGTCTGTCTTTAATTATCAATTTTATATATTTACATAACTGTAAACTTCCAGAGGGTAACAGAAAATCTTCAGCTGGCCTTGTGTAGTTGTGAAAATTGTAAGTACAGTAGGTATATTAATGCATTTATATATTAAATACAGTAGGTATATTAATGCATTTATATATTAAATACATTTACTGCATTTTAAAATTGGTCCCTAGAAACACAAACAATTATAAATGAAGTTGTCTGAGTTCTAAGTTCTAAAGAAAGAGAATAAAACCTTTAAGAATTTTTTGCAAAGTGGAGATAAAAGCTGGAGTAGTCTTTGTCCCTTGCGATAATTGAAATAGCTCTATTTCTTCCTAATACTTATATTAAAAATATATATACTTGGAGATAACTGAATACTTATAAGGAAATTTCCTTAAATGCTGAAAGTAAATGTCTAGTAATTATGCATTCTTTAAGAGCTAGAATTGACCTCAAATTTTAAATTAAATTTATAAAAGTATGAAAAAATATTCAGATTATTTTCATAAAGAAAACAATTAGATAAGTAGAAATCAGACTTGGAGGCAACAGGATGGCCAGGCTCTACAGTAATCTAAAATAACAGGTTTTATGCATGTTTTGCAGCAATTACTCTAATTGATAGTGTATGATTTTAAAAGCACTTTTGCAATTTTTCCTCTATATAATACTTCATTGAACAATTATTTACTTATGTTAATATGTTCAGAAGATAACACAAGTTAACAATTTACTTGAAAGGATAAAAAAAAGTGGACACCTAAAGAAAATAATATTTTCAAACAGAAAATAGTATCTTCTCATTCTCAAGAAAACAGAGTAGCTTACCCTACCATTGCTATACAAAATTAACAACACATTGACTATTCTTCTCCAGCACAGATGTCCTATATCTAAACAAGCAACTTGAACATTTTTATTCGAGAGTCAAAACAATATGCCTTTAGAAACTCCACAGATTTAAACATACGGAATCTTTACAAAGATGGAGAGAATTTTTCAATAGCCCCAATTTCTATTCAACTAAAACAAATTTTGCTTTCAGAGAGGCAGCACCTTTGGGGAGAGTCAGACAAACGTGGGTTTAAATCATAGCCACTACCCTCTGACTGGCTCTGCAGGAGAAATTTTAAGTCTCATCTTGGCAGACGGTAAGCCTAGAGGTCCCTAGCAAAGGGATGCTGGTGTTTACTTCCTTTGGATGTTGTTAGCTAGAGAAGCAAGACAGATTATGAATAGACTCTGAAGGTCCTTTAGAGGGCAAAGTCAGCAATCAGAGAAAAATAAATGTTGGAACCAGCCAAAATGTTGGAAGAAAAACTTCTAAGTTTTAACTATGCCAACACAGACAGAGCAGATTGTGGAAGGCTGTTGTTCTTAAGGGTGAAGGGTGCAGAGAATGAAGAGAAGAGTTGATACTGAAAGTTCACAACCGACTAGAAGCAAGTGTACAATGATAACTAAGTCAGCTGACGTTGCTGATTTAAACGACAGCATGGGTTACAAGGTCACTAAGGGATAAGGAAAAATGAGACAGAAACAAATGGGACAAGGGAGAGAAGTGAGTTTAGTGTATATATCCTCTAAGATATGCAGGTATATCCCTAGGGGACAATAATATTTCAGGGATGGTAGGAGGAATAACAGAAACTAAAAGTGCTGACAGAGGTAAGATAGACATGCTAAATCTCAGCAGAAAAACCATCTAAAAAGTTTGTCACTAATATGTGGAATCTAAAAAATCTGGACTCAGAAGAGTAGAAGATATCAGAGGCTGGGGGTGGGGGAATTAGGGAGATGTTAAAGGGTACAAACTTGCAACTAGAAGGTGATTAAGTTCTGGAGATCTAACGCAAAGTATACTGATGATAGTCAACAATACTATATGTGTTATATACTTCAAAGTTACTAAGAGACTAGATCTTAAATGTTCTCATCACAATTAGCTAACACTATGGGGATAGCTAATCATATTGCAATATATAAATGTATCAAATCATCATGTTGTAAACTTTAAATTTACACAAGGTTACATGTCAATTATATGTCGATTAAAAAAATTGTCCAATGCAGCAGAGAGAACTGGCAGATTTTAGATTATAAGACACCATCAAATTTGACAGAGGCTGATCTCTGGTGACTTGTGAGAGCAATGCCAGGATTGTGAGGGGCAATCAATCATATTGTGGCAAGGAGCAAAGGAGATGTGAGAAAATAGAGGCAAAGGGTGTATAAGGTCCATTAAGATGGTTGACAGGAAAGAAAAGGAGGGCGTTGCCTTGGTAGCTTGAGGTATAGAAATTAGAAACATATTTCTGAAGATTGCCAAAAAGTCTTGAGCAGCTTTTAAAGCTGAAATTTTTTTTTTAAAAAAAGGAAATTTAAGGTACAAGAGTATGATGAGAAAGTCTCAGAGAATTGTAGAGACTGGTAGCAAGAATCCAATAGATGAAGTCAAAACAGAATAAAAATAGGAGAAGTTCCTGACTTCAGACAAGATACAAAAATGTAAATAAGTTTGTAGGATTAACCTCTTATTCTTTGGAATGATTCATCAGTAATAAAGAATGCTTACAATGTTGAATTGACTTAACACTTTCATTTATGCTTTTATTAACTAAATTCTACTTAGGACATACTCAGTTTAAAGAGTAAAATTTTAATAGATTTGAAATTTTATAATGCTGTCCTAAGGTTAGTCTACCAAGATAAATAATCTTCCTGGATGTTATATAAAAACAATAAATCATGGATCACTACATCAAAAACTAATGATGTATTGTATGGTGATTAACATAACACAATACAATTAAATCAAATTTAAAAAAAAGAAAAAAATAATCTTCCTGGAACCTTTGTAGTCATTTTTAGATCAACAATTCAAGGCTCTTATAAGATTTTACCAACTATCTCTTAAATATAACTTTTTCCCCTATTAATGTGATAAGACTTTAAAAATAGAGGAAAAATAGCTTCATTTCCATGAAAATTGCAAAACCAATTTCCTCATTACTTATGACCATTAAAATTTTTCATTCTATTTCTTAAATTAATATTTCTCCAATAAAAACACAGACTCTATTACACAGTGTAAATATCAGGAAAACAACCTAAGGCTGAACTCTACTCACTGCTATGTAAATTTATTAAGCTTTGGATAATTAACAGATGCTTTTTCTATATTCAGTGTTTATTATCCTGTAATCCTTGCTAAAACGAATAAGTATTTTATAGGCTATATAACCAAAAGGTAAAAATTCACTCAATTTATAGTCTAATTAAAATTCCTTATTAACGTTTTACCATTTTTAAAAGAAAATGAGCATTTAGAAATCTAAATGGTTTAAGATTAGCATGTTTTTTCCATACATGTTTTTGTACATGTTTGTTTCATAGGTAATGTATGTTTATAACCATAAATGGATTGTAGACAATATTTGTAAAATCCCTATTTACCAGGCAATTTTACTTATTACCTCAATTACTCCTCACAACAACCATCTGAGGGAGAACCTGTTACTATTTTCATTTTATAGATGAAAAAGTAAGAAAAGAGGTTAAGTAATTTTCCCAAAGTCATACAGCTACTGGATTACAGAGGAAGGATTCAAACCCAGACTGTGTGGCTCCCAAATCTGCCACTGTGAACACTGTACTATTATTGTGTCTTCACTGGTTTTGATTATGGGTTAAATACCTGGCTTGGGTTAATCTCAAATGACACCAAAAACAATTCATTGAAAAATATATATTGAAATAACTAAACAATCTTATCTACATAATTTCAAACAGAAGCTATTTGAATTGAGTAAAATTATTACAAATTCTGAAATTGTGTAGACCAGACTTTTTCTAGACACAAATAGACAATCACTCGAGGAAAGCTTCTCGTATCAGTAAGCAACTATTCAGATTTGAATTCATATTCCCACAAAGGTTGCATTAACTTCTTCAAGACCTAAGAGTTATCATTTCATATGTGAATATACTGGAGAAGTAATTTACCTTACCTCTCCTTACAAGCATTTGAACAAAGAATCTAATACTTAATTTATTGTATATCTATACCATATTAACCTCTTTCTGGGAAGAAGCTTATGAAATTCTCAAATACTATCAACTTTCAATAGCAGATTTTTTTCATGTACCCAAAGAAAGATCCCAGCTCATTGCCGCTTTGTTAACCATGGATCCAAAGCAAAGTACTCATGAATAGAAAGGTGAGTCTGTCGTATTCCTTGACTAGCCAGGACAGAGCTAAGCTCTCTTTAAAAGGCCCTCCTGTACATATGGTTGGAGGGACACGAGCAACCAATTTTTCTATGAGTTCTAAGCCAAACAGACTTAACTCGAACCTCTATTAGTCTTGTAGGTATGTTCTATTATTCAGTTTTCCAAGGGTTCTGAACAAAACCACTTCCTTGTCATCTTTACTCTGACTATTTAAGAAGCATACAAAGAGCTGTCATGTCGCAAGCTCTAAACCATTTGATTGAATTTCTCAGGCCTTTTCTCCTTACCAGTTATAATCTAACATTGACAGCAGTACTGTAACTTCAGCTAATACTATTTAATATAGACAAAATTATTATTTTAATCCATAAACTACCTGTAGTAATTTTTTCTTTCTTTGGAGGAAAACATAATTTGCATCAAAGGGAAAACCTTTATACGCTCCTTCTCTTTGTAGAGATGAGTCAGAAAAAGAGAAAAGGTGAGATTCAGGGCTAAAGGGATATTGTTTAATAAAGCATTTCACTAAATTTTTAGATATAAAAGAGAAGTCCAAAACTGATCTTGGAAACTAGGCCAGAGAACTCAGACTTACTCTGATGATAATTAATGAGACTAGAGACAAAGTTAGCAAAAATGACTAAAACGTTCCTTTTAAGAATAGAAATGTCTTATATTCAATTACACGTCCCCCACCTGTGGTTTAAAAATATTTTTATTGCTCCAAAACTTCAAGGTTCACTCTGTATCCCTGAAAACTTGATCTAGTGAGAATTTGTGAATGTGTGTGTATGATTTAAGGAAAGGGATGGAGATCTTTCTGGGAGTGTCACGAAAAAGAAAAAGAAAAGCATATGATGTGAGATCTCAGAGTGATCCAGAAAGAAACCAATTTGCTAGTAAAGAAGAGCTTGCAGCCCAAGATGTCTAGGAAAAATGTATACAGTCCCCTTGGGATTCAGCCACATTTCATTTGGATTTTAGAGGCCAGATCCCCCGGCACTCATCTGAGTAAGCTCTTAAAGCTTAGTGTCTCTAGCATTATTGTTTCACCTGCTACAAATTTGAACTATACAAACACCTGTGTACACAATATCAGGATGACAAGAAGATATTTATTTATATCCATCAATTCTGATTGACTGTGTTCTTAAAAGAAATCCATTAATATTATATAAGAATAAAAAAATAAAGTCATGATAAATTTGTTTTTAGATTTGTCCTTCTTCTAGCTTCTAATAGTACTTTTCTCTTTCGTATAGAGACTTAGAAATCAGAAACAAATGATCAGTGCCAAATTATATAATTTTAGTGATTTAATTATTTTTAGACAAATTAAACATGCTCATTCTCAAGCCTTGCCTTAATTCAATTTATGAACCATTAATTTAAAAATAAAGCTGAGGGGCTCCTGGGTGGCTCAGTTTGTTAAGCATCTGCCTTCAGCTCAGGTCATGATCCTGGGGTCCTGCTCAGCAGAGAGTCTGCTTCTCCCTCTCCCTCTGCTCCTCCTCCTGCACGCTCACTTGCACACATGCTCTCTCTCCCTCTCTCATAAATAATAAATAAAATCTTTTAAAAAATTTTTAAAAAAGAAAAATAAAGCTGATAGTGATCTATACACCAATAATCCCATACCCTAATTTTATATCCCTTCCTTCTTTTCTTTTCAGAAGTATTTATTAACTACATATCATGTGTCTGGAACATTATACACCAATAGAAAATAGATTCAGAGTGGGATGTAACTGTATATAATCAAGGGAAGGCTTACCCCTTTGGACCATCTGGACCTAAGTGACTCAAGCAAAGTGGACATCATACCCTCTACACATCAATCTCATGTTGCTTTCACTGCACTTATATTATCCTAGGTTTCTATAAAAATCTCTCTCAAAAGAGTAGATCAAGTGCCTTAAATTCTATCTTTTTCCCTCCTCTTTTCAAAAATTATGATGAAGACCTAACTGGTACATTTATATCTAGTCTTTTAGAATGAGTATTCCTTTTATGGCATTGACTTCATAGGGATGGGATCAAATGTTCAAATTTTGTTCCTAAATCACTGAAATATTTTAGTTTATTCCTTTCCAATATCATTTCAAAACTGAACAGTGACAACAGAATAATCCCTCTAAATGTTCATATGAAAGAGCCATTTAAAACTTTGGACTATATTCCTTCTAGACAAAGGACAAAAGTAAAATTCATTAATCCTATCCTGTAGAACGCTGTTATTGGAAGTGCTACAATGAATTGCCATAGTGGCAGAGAAATATTCAAGGCTTTTTGAAAATACCAATTTCAAGATATAGTTGAATCATCTCTAAAACACTATTTGGGATATTTTCAGAGAACTGAATGTGTTTTCTTGTTCATCTAATTACCTGAGGTAAGCACTTCCTTAGTGGTCAGTCTGGTGAACACAATCCTGCCATGTGAATGAGATGATTCATATTCAAAGGTCTCTGTTAAATCGGAAAAAAAGCAATGTCTTACAAATCCCCAATCACATATATTTTCCCTCCATCTGGAAATACATATCCTGTACAAATGTCCTTTGCTTCTAGTCATTGTTAAAAGAAGTGACAAATCATTCTCCTTGTGATTTATATGGCCTGGAAGAAACCATGATTAGGTTTCTTCCCTAGTTTAACTCATCAAGATTGATTTAAGTAAAAGTACCCTTGCCAAAACTGAGGACTACAATGATCTCACAGAAAGAAAAAAAATATAGTAACAGTGATGGTAATTGTTTTTAAAGATTTTATTTATTTATTTGACAAAGAGAGACAGCAAGAGAGGGAATACAAGCAGGGGAGTGGGAGAGGGAGAAGCAGGCTCCCCACTGAGCAGGGAGCCCGATGCAGGGCTCGATCCCAGGACCCTGAGATCATGACCTGAGCCAAAGGCAGATGCTTAACGATTGAGCCACCCAGGCACCCCCAGTGATGATAATTTAAAAGAGAAATTTCCCTCTTGGATTTAGTGTTTTTATCTTTTATAAACACACATTTTAAAATGATCATTGTGACAGACAAAATAATGGCCCACAAAGATGTCCATATTCTAATCCCTAGAACCTATGAATATGTTACCTTACATGGCAAAAGCAACTTTGCAAATGTAATTAAATTAAAGACCTTGATATGGGGGATTATCCTGGATTATCTCAATGTAATCACAAAGGTTCTTGTAAGAGAGAGGCAGAAGGATATGTCACAGAAGGAGATGAGACAATAGCAGCAGAGCTTAGAGTGATGTGGGTCCATGCCAACGAATGCAGGCAGCCCCTAGACACCTCTAGACATTATAAAAGCAAGGACAAAGATTTTCCCTTAGAGCCTCCAGAAGGAATGTAGTCCTGCCAATCCATTTTAGATTTCTGACCTCTGGGAATATAAGAGTATAAATGGGTGCTCCTGTAAGCCACTAAATTTACAGTAATTTGTTACAGCAGCCATAGGAAACTTATACAACCATATTCAGTATTTTAAAATAAAAGAATGAATTCTGCTGTCATACTTCTAGGAAAACATTATAGTTTAATATTTGTGACAAAATACCTAGAGGTATTATTTGGATAAATTGGTTTTACCTAACTTAATAAATGCTCAGACTATCTGTATCAGTCATATAAATAAAAATTCAATCTGCACCACTTTCCTCCATTTTAAAAAAGAAATATAGACGATTAAGACATTGTCCAGCCTTTAAAAGTGAAACTTTCCAATGGCCTATTCCTCTTTCTACCTCTAACAGTATTAAGTAAAAGGATTTCCTTTAAAATAAGGATAAAATTTCTTGCTCCATTGGGGAAAATATAAAAGCATTTGTATACTACCACTTACTTCTTTAGAACAAGTATAAAAGTGTAAAAGCATTTCTTGAGCAGAGTAAATGCATAAATACATCTTGACAAAAGGAACTGAGATTAGTAGTCCTTCAAAGAAACTTGCAGTCATTTCGGTGGCAGTAAAATATTGCATACCTTCTTAAAAACTGAGATAACAATGTTTGAAATATGTATGTGAAAGCCCTTTGAACATGCATCACATGAAAGGGATCACAAGAACAGACAGCATTCAATTCTGAAGTTTTGTCAATGAAAAAGAGAAGAGGTTTTAAAATTTTGAATGTATGGGGACTTTTTCAGGGCAGCAATGGAAAATGTTAGAATGCTGATGCATGTGAACAAAGATGAGAATTCATTGTCATTGGTAAGTGAAATAAAAGGTACTGTATGAAGAGAAGCAAATGTGTTTCTCAAAGTGAGCAGTAACTCTAAAACTGCATAGTCAAATTGGTAATCAGGGACTGGATAGAAAATTAGTATTATTTTAAAGTCTTATTGCCTATTTGAAGTATATAAGTATACTGAACTTTTATAACTTTATTTCTTTTGTAGTAAACTTATTGTTGTCCTACAGAGGAATGCCCTTATGTTTCTGCAAGACAATAACCTCTCTCTCTCTTAACTAAAGAAACAGTTGATCCTTAAGATCCTCTCTGGGATTGCTATTCTAAGGCACCAGTTAAGCAAAGAACATCTCAATTGAACTACATTACCCTGGTCAAAAAAATATAATTTGGGAGTTGTGAGTTCAAAATAGGCTTAGCACATGTATTCTTTTTCAAGTATTTACCATGGAAAATGGCCCCTGCTTTTGTCCCTAGTCCTAACTAGAAGTAAAGGTAGAGATAATAAAGACATTTAGAGTAAATGTGGAATTTACATGGAAACCAATTTTAGAGAAAAGGAGAAAAAAATCCAAAACCTTAAATCAGTTTATCACCATTAGATCAACTATTTGCAACCCTGACAGAATTATAAATCAATTACTTGGAATTCTTTCAATTTACTTCTGATGAGCATATGCATGTAAAATATAGGAGAGTCGACCAAGCTGCTAAAGATAATTGTTCACAAAGCATTTTTACTACATTATTTCAACTGATTCTCATAACTACCTTCTTAAATGTATATTACTAAACTTAAATAACCTGAATAAGAACCCAAAGAACCTAATTCAAAGTCATATATCCAGTAACTGTAATGATCTAGAGGGAAACCTTCAGGACTAGTTTTCAAATTTCAATTATTTATTCATTGTCCTAGTAGGTTGTTTGTTTTAACATAACCAGTGCTGCCAAATTAAAATGCCAAAAATAACCATATAATCCCAAAGTTGCTAACACTTACAGAAATATTGTGAGAAAAATTAAACAAAAAGCCTGAAAATGTATTGAATATTGCAGTGCCTAACACAGTAGCCCATTTGTTAGATGGATTCAAGGTTAGAAGTAGAAAATTAGATTGAATAATAATGACAGGTTGCTTTTTCATAGGTGACCTGAGAACAATGCTATATTCTGATATCATAAATAGTTCTGCAGTATAATAGCCATAAGCCTCATCCATGACATTGATAATGACATTGGAAAGTGATAAACAAAAAAAGTTTATTTTATGGAAGGACATATTCTATTAAGTTGGCTTTATACTCTGTTATTAATATTTCATCAGAAGGTAGGATGGATCAATTGTGGAAAATTTTGCTGTGGGCCAATGCCAAGCCTGCCAGGTAATGTTTAGTGATCAGGGAGCTTCACAGAGGGAGTGGAAACTGTGACTGGGTTGAGGGAGAACTAGATCCTTTAAAAATACAGTTCCTTAATCTATTTTGTCTCTATTCATTGTCAGGATCAATAAAAATGAATGTCACAATCAGTTTGACTCAACCAGTTTTAAAATAAACACTCAATTCTAAAAATACTTACAGAAGAAGTCTGCCAATTATAAAAGAGAAAAAGCGAGAGAGAAATTAAAAGGATCATTTGATAGAAAAGCATTGCAATAATTATCACAATGCATATCATTATCTTTTTTCATTACTAATCACTGTTCATTTTGGCTGGTTCACTTAACTGGCTATTTTCAATCACTACATTTTTTCAAATTTAATTTAACTAAATGTAGTGATGTCAATTATAAGCAGTGAATCAGGGAGAAACTAATGATTATAGATAATGCAATTGTCCTGGTTAGTGGCTCTAGGAGAATGCGCTAAAGCTTTATGAAGAGGAAAGTACAAAGCCAAAACACAGTGAACATTAGTACAGTAATATCATTTCTTCAATCAAGTCTCATGTTTTAACATTGATTAAGTACCCAGAATGTACTAGCATCTGGTCAGACCATGTAAAATTTCACTGTTTTCACCAGTAAGGGCATTAAATAAGGGCCATAAAGTTCTAAGTTACAGATAGCTATGGTCCTGAGCTTTTATTTCTAAAAGTAAAAGTAGTTAAAAATGTCTGTTGGGTATGGTATTATGCTAATCACCATTAACATAAGGGCATAATTACCATTAGCATAAGGGTACTACAGTAGTTAAAATTCATGTAAGATATTACCAATTAATAAGGGGATCTGGTATAGTATTAAGTTGAATTTTTCTGGTTAAAAAAAGAATTCAGGCACTGACCTTAGTCACCATAAAGATTCTCTATTCTTCTACTTCAATAACTTGACTCAAATCTCAGTGTAATCACTGGATAAATGGGGGAATCCCTGCTCCCTGGCATTCCCCTAATGTTTTGCCAAAGGTAGAGGTGAAGTTGGCTAAGAGTCCTCTGAAAATTAGGTTCATGCATATATGTTGGCCCCAGTAAAGGCCCCTTAGTTAGGTCATTAATAATATCATGTTCTTTATATACACAGCTGCAGTTCTGATTATATATCAGCAGTGCATGCTCTCAGAATTGATTTTCTAGTAGAGGCAATAGATTTGTATTAACCCCGACTGCATTTTCTCTCCCAAGCAAGACAGCTGATCAGGGTTGGAAATGCAAACTGTGGTTCATATCAAGCCAGCAAATATGTTTTGACTCAAGTTCCAACTGAAATGTCTCAATATTCAACCCAGTTGGAAAATGCACCATAACTGATCATCATTGTCTGTCAGGAGCTCAGGAGAGGACAGTAATTGCAAATGCACAGCACAACTTATTTATCATTCTTACTGAGAACCTAAATTGTTAAGCTAATCTTATTTTTATATTGTTTTAATTAGTTGAACCTATCAGTAACTTCATGAAATAACGAACTACTGACAAAACGGGTCTCTGTAAACTTTGAAAAACTAACCAGGGAATTTTTGAGATGTTGATTTAACATTCTCCCTCAGCCCCCCCAAAAATCTAGGGATTTAGGACCTTAATTTTTTCTTAGAAATACTAGGGGAGAGGAATAGTTAAATTTGATCAGATTGAAAGAACAATCAAATTTGGTCCTAAAGGTTACTACTTCATTAACAATACTAGCATTACTAAATAAATCTTTACATCTGTCTATATGTGTGTTTCTTCGAAGTTCAGATCACCACAAGGACCACACATCATGAAGTATTATAATTCCATCCTAGATAATGATTTAGAATTCTTAGGGGTAAAAAGCTGTCAGTAATATTATTATGCCTGTGCCTTTAAAAATTATACAATCTGAAATGGAGAAATATATCTGCCATCTAAGGTAATTTTCCAAATATAAAATTATTTCTGTGCCAAAATATAGTTAACAAAAATATTTTTACATGCCTATTTTAATTTAAATTTGGGAAAGGGAATAGAAAATTGTGTTTTTTTTAAAAATAATGAGACTATTGGGGATTTAAAGCTTTCTCTTCCTTCTTACTTTATTGCAACCCATAAAAGGAGTTGCTCTGTCTTATTTTGTAGTCATCCATTCTTTTCAGCCTCCACAGCCCCATAGAGTTGCTCAAGGCAAACAAGATGTTTGTATATCCAAACAGATCTCATTCTCAGATTTCACCCCTAAGGCTAGCATACTTAAAATCTGCAGTAAGAAGAACTAAAGAATTTGCTAGTAACACAGTTCATTTACATGACTAATTACATCAAAAATAAAACCTAAAAATTTGTATCATGTCTCTGATGACAAGAAAGCAGTAAAAGTACACTTAGCAGAAAATAAGCAAATTATGCTAATTGCATTAGGGTTCCCTTTTTCTTCATTTTTTATTTCTTAGAGTGGCTATATTACATTTACAATGAAAATGTTATGTCATTGTTTCTAAAAATGAGTCTTAAAAATCTAAGTTACCTGATATGGCTTTACTCTTTTTAAATCATTCTCTCAAGAAGATAAACTAGTCCAGCCTGCTACTACCAAACTGAGGTACCTAAAACACTTTAAAGAATTTTAAGAAGTAGGGAGCATGTCAAAACCCAGCTGATGAACCAGAAATGTCCATCAGAAGTAGCAAAATTAGTTCCTTCTTCAAGACCACACATCTTATAATTTTTTACTAAAAATATCTTATAATTTCATAACAAGAAAGTTACATCTTACGTTGAATCATGACAATTTTTTTTCTTTTTGTCAATCTTATGATGAGTTAACATCAAATGAATTTTCCAAGAATTTGTTTAGGTATATATTCTTGCAGCTCTTGGGTGGTATAATACACCCATCCCAGGCAACATGGCAAACTTCCCACTTTGGGTATTTTTGAAACTGGCCTCTGGAAATTGATGACTTCCTAAATGATGTCAGCCATGATTAGCTTTTAATACGGAGGCCTGGAGTTCATCTCCAATATCAAATCAGTACAAATAACTGAATAACTCCTGTGATTAGATATTTCCTAGGTGCTGAGGATGTAAAGAAGTATGAGACACAGACCCTGTTCTACTTGCTGTCCATCTGGGAGTTGTGTCACTTAGGCTATTTTCATTTGCAAGAATCAGAAAACTCAAAAAGTAAGATGATTTATTGATTAATATCAATGGAGAGTATACAAAAAAACAATTTCAATTTTGGGTTTTTTGGTTTTTTTGTTTTGTTTTTGCTTTTGTTGGTTTTTTTAGATTTTATTTATTTATTTGACACAGAGAGAGAGCGAGCACAAGCAGGGGGAGTGGCAGGCAGAGGGAGAGAGAGAAGCAGGCTCCCCACGGAGCAGGGAGCCTGATGTGGAGCTTGATCCCAGGACCCTGGGACACTTAACTGACTGAGCCCCCCCAGGTGCCCCCCAATTTCAATTTTGATCAGGTATTTAGGTTGACTTAATTCTCATGCTGCCTTTTCTCATGGTGGCAAAATGGCTGCATTGTTCCCAGGTTCATATCTGTACACCACAAGAAAGAGGTCTTCTACATATTCAACTATCAAACAAAGTCTTATTTAGACCAAACCAAATAATCACTGTGGCTATGAGAATATCAAGTACTAATCTACTTAGGCTTCAGTTACAGTCCATCCTTGAACCAATCAATAAGATTATACTGACTGGCAAATATCAATCAGAGTCAACCACTGAGGCTGGAGATGGAGTTAATATCACCCATATCCCATGGATACCATACAAAGGCAGAAGGCTAAAATGTATGCTAGGGAGGAAACTTCAAGTTTTATTAGAGCAGTCAATACGATAATAATGAAAAGTAGTAACAACAGAGGTCAGTAGAGTAATGTCACAAAAATCTTGTGAACAATTTTGGAGTATAAGGTCTTACATATGTTTTGGGTTTTATGTATATTTGTTAAATTATCATGCACTGAATTTAATTCACAATTAATTATTATGGTAATGGTAAATAAGTATTTTGTAGTCCAGAAAGATAAAAGGATATCTGTGGATTCTGGTTGTTCTGGAAAGGCACGTGAAAAAAAAAAAAAAAGGCCCTGAACGGGTGAAGAGTGAAGATATTCTGGCTTGGGTAATTGAGAAGTAAGGCACTCTGGTGGAAGAAATGCCTCCAGCAAACAGAAGTGTTAAACACAATATATTTTCTAGAATAGTCTAACCTTAAATAATAAAATGCAATGCCTTGATCATGTCATATTTTTAAAGTACCTATGTACATTGACTGCTATTCTTAGAAGATGCTACATTAAGCATTAACTGAGACTTGTAGCTTTTGCTGCAATTACGCTTTCTTACCAAGAATGAATTAAATTTAAAAGTTATACACAAACTACACACACATAAAATTTTTCCATTTTTACCATAGTTTAAAAGGAGATTTGGCAACATAGTCACATTGGCCATCCCATGTAACAACTTTAACCAGACAATATAGAAGAGATATTGAATGTTATTTTATTTAAAATCTTCCACTCAAGGGGCGCCTGGGTGGCTCAGTCAGTTAAGTGGCTGCCTTTGGCTCAGGTCATGAGCCCAGGGTCCTGTGATCAAGTCCCACCGTCGGCTCCCTGCTCAGCGGAGAGCCTGCTTCTCCCTCTCCCTCTGCCTGTGCTCACCCTGCTTGTGCTCTCTCTCTCTCACTATCTCTCTCTCTGTGTCAAATAAATAAATAAAATCTTTAAAAAAAAATAAAAATAAATAAAATAAAATCTTCCACTCAAGAAAACTTAGACTCTCCAGGCCAGTGACTTTCATGAAGATTACACCATCTTTTAATTTATTTTTGCTGTTTTCCTAAAACAACTTGGCTATGAAAATTGCAAGACCATGTTACCCAAAGTATTTTAAATTGTAAAGTACATTCTAGGTAACATTATCTCAGAAAATGTTATCAAGTTGAATGTGTCTGTCTGAGTTTCTTTTTCCTATTTATTGTCACACCAAAGGGAAATAGCAAAACCTAAAGCTTGCTGCTCTCAGACCTCATCATTTAATATTGTTCCTTCCTACACAAACCAATGTGGAAAATGTTACCAGCTCTCAACTAGAAAATAATTGAGTTAATTGACTCCCCAAACTCTCTTAAGAAATTAGGAAAAATCTTTAATTTTCAATTAGCTACAGTTTAACTATAAAGAATCCTCAACCAGAGTATCTCTGGTCTAGCTTATTGAGGGAAAATGAGAACTACAGGGAAACAAGTTTTCGTAACAGGTCAAGAAAACTACCTCACTTTCAAAGTAATGTCCAAGATAATTTATGCAATCTTCCATTCATTTATTCAACAAATTCTTTTTCAAAGCTTACTTACTATGTGACAGGCATTATGCAAGATATTCGGTGAACAAAAAACTAAGACTGATACGGATTCTGCTCCAACACAGGAGAGACTAGCCGGGAGAGACAAATAGGCAGTAACAAGTCCAGTAGATGCATGAAATAATGGGAACAAATAGTATAGGCATCTAACTTGGAATTACAGAATTAAAGAATCTAGCCTAGAAAAAAATTTTAAGTGCCTAAGCTGAGAATTACATGATGACTAAAGTGATCTAATCAAGGAAAAGCGTTCAGAAAGGAACAGAATATGTGAAGGCCCAGAGGCTAGAGAGCATGGTATAAACTCCAGAACCTAAAAGACCTCACAAAAGAGAGCTAGCCAGGTTTTCATGATATGTAGGGAATTATGGAATACATTAAAAGAAGGAGGAGGAGGAAAAGGGGGGGGCAGAGAGAGGAGAAGAAAGAAGAAGGTGGTAACCATATCAGGGATGTAGAGAACACCCAGCTCTTGCATATCCCACTAACTAGCACAGATAGGGGTCTTTACTGTGGAAGCAATTTTTCATTGGTTCAAGAAATAAAAGGAAACAGACTGCAATTGTTTAGGAAGGGACCAAAGCTTGAGCAAGTACTAAAGAATGACAACAGAGCCACATTTGTAACCATTAACCAAAGGAATCGAGTCCTACTGGTATTCTTTCCATTTAATGCAGAAATTTGAGAGGTACAGACTAACCATGAATATGCTTGAAGACAGTGAGCTGATTCATTCTTTTAAAATACTGGAATGCTTAGAGAACCACTGAACCAGCCCACTAACAAATAGCTAGATCAATCTAGAAAGTCTTGTCCCAAACTTTCTTAGCTCTCAAAGAAGAAAAAAATAAGTCCTCTTTTCTTCTCTAATATTTTGGATCATAGTAATATTTGGAACCCAGAAATGGACCCTCAACTCTATGGTCAACTAATTTTCAACAAAGCAGGAAAGAATATCCAATGGAAAAAGACTATCTCTTCAACAAATGGTGTTGGGAAAACTGGACAAAAACATGTAAAAGAATGAAACCGGATGACTTTCTTATACCACACAGAAAAATAAAGTCAAAATGGATTAAAAACCTAAATGTGAGACAGGAAATCATTAAAATCCTAGAGGAGAACATAGGTTGTAACCTCTTCAACAACAGCCATAGCAATTTCTTACTAGATATGTCTCCTGAGGTCAGGGAAACAAAAGCAAAAATAATTTATTATCTCATTTGAAACATCTTACAATACCTCAAATTTATTTTTGATATACAAACATACAGTTATTAACAATAACATTACCAAACAAAACGTCTTCATAAATGTACATTAACTCATGGCAGTAGACAAAATTACACTTAGCAGTGTGCCTAGCTTTTGAGAGCTGACTGCTAAATTTTTGAAACTTTTGCAAACTAGCTGACATCAGCAATGATGGAAATATTTATACCATGGAAATTGGCAAATCTACAAATCTGAGTTCCCCCCAGCCCAAGAGCCATATGTTAAACATTTATCAGCACATCACTAGTAACATTCATGGGAAATATAAAAGAAAACCAATCATTTCAATATTATAGCATTGTTTATAAGCCACATATGCTAAACACAGTAAAAAAGAAAAACAAAAACAAAAAACCTACCAATTATTCTCACTATCTTCCCAAGGCCACATTATAAGACTGAATCCCATTATTTTCTTATTGACTAAGGCTTCCTCCCCACACATTACGCAATATGGAGAATAGATGACAATTAAGCTAAAAAGCTTGATTCTCGGATTTGTTTTTTCAGAAATTGGCTAATGTAATTATTCCAGAATTTTGTGGTTTCAACCTATGTTTACCCATAATTTTTAAATTGAGTCACATAACTACCTATGAAATATGAGCTTGGAAAAGAACACTGACCTTTTTGCCAGCATGCAGAGAATAAAAAATATATATTTATATATCACAAATACACACACACACACACACACACACATATATTTTATCTTCTAAAGCCATAAAACTCAAACTTGGCAGGTCTACAGATCTCAATGAGTAAGGAAAATCAAGTCAACTCTTAGTAAAACAGTTAAGCAATTTTTAAGCAACGAAGTTTTGAAACAAGATGATGAGCATATAAACTTTTCTGCTAAGTTTCAAGGGCAGTTGAGGCAATAAAGCTATTGCTGCTGAAGTAAACTTTATACGTAACAACCCAACACAAAAAGAGCCAACTATCCAGCTCACCTGGACTCAGGTCAGATAGCAGTGCAACAAATGAGAGAAACAAGGCTTCACTGCTTTACTTCCAGCCATTCTTCACAAGTTCATACTATAGTGCTGAGACCAAGCTACCAAGGTCAAATCCAACAAAAGTGCACAGTTGTTAGAATTATCAGCTTTAGAAATTCTCTGGAAGATGAGTTACCCCTAGAGCACACTAAATAAAAGTTAAATGCCTCGCTGCCCATGATTTCAAAAGTTCTTTTTCCTACATGAAGAATTTTAAAATGGGTTTTTAAAAGCATGATACATTTAAATAGCCACACCTATATGGCATTCTGGACACTGGATGAAAAGCTCACTTTAATATATAATGATGTTCAAGAATAACTCCCTGTGAGACATATTTGGCACCCACTATCTCATTCCTCTGTACATCTTGTTAACAAGGAAACGTCCAGGTCTTTATAGCACATCTTTATAAAGACCATATAAATATAGGAGGAACCCAGTCTACTAATAAGCCCAGGAAAGAGTCTTCTTCATTTCTGTCACTGTATTTTTGATCTCTAACATTTCTTTTTGGTTCTTTCTCAGGATTTCCATCTCTCTGCTTACATCATCCATCTGTTCTTGCTTGCTGTCTACTTTATCTCTTAGAGTCCTTAGCATATTAATTACAGTTGTTTTAAACCCAATCTGATCATTCCAATATCCGTGCCATGTCCGGTTTTGGTGCTTGCTCTGTCTCATCAAACTGTGTTGTCTTGCCTTTTAGTATGTCTTGTAATTTTTTCTTGATAGCTGGACATGATATCCTGGGTAAAAGGAACTATTGTAAATACTCCTTTAGTAATGTGGTGGTAAGTTGTGGAGGAGGGGAAGCATTCAGTGGTCCTATAATTAGGTCTCAATCTTTTAGTGAGCTTGTGCCCCTGGATTGTGAACTTCACACATGCTTCTCAGTCCCCCTTCCCCACCTTAGGTAGAACAAGATGGCTAGAGTAAGTTAAAGCTAGATATTCCTCTTCTCTCACATGGAATCTACAGCTGATTGGAATTGATTATCTCCTTCCTGCCAAATAAGTTAGGCTGTGATAAAATCCCAGCACAATAGATGCTACCTGATTAGCTTCTCCTGAGGGCAGGCCTTCTTAAGAAGTACAGAGTACTCTGATGTATTTCAAAATGGTTCCTTTTCCTCTTCCCCTGCTAGAAAAATGAGGGAATTTTTCTCTAATATTTACTGTTGAGAACCTGGTCAAGCTCCTGGAAGTAATACTCACAATGGCAGAGAGGTCCCCCATGACAGGGTCCAACTGGAGTTTTTAACTCTCAGAGTTGTCCACACTAAGCCTCCAGCAATTTGCCAATTACAGCTCAGGTTTCCTGGTAGGGTAGGAAATAAGGAAATAAAGGAAACTTTATTATTATCATTATCATTATCATTATTATTATTATTATTATTATTATTATTATTATTATTGTTATGTTAGTCACCATACAGTATTCATTAGTTTTTGATGTAGTGTTCCATGATTCATTGTGTATAACACCCGTGCTCCATGCAGTACGTGCCCTCCTTAATACCCATCACCAGGCTCACCCATTCCCTCAACCCCTCCCCTCTGAAATTGTCAGTTTGTTTCCCAGAGTTCATAGTCTCTCATGGTTTGTCTTCCCCTCTGATTTCCCCCCCTTCATTTTCCCCTTCCTTCTCCTAATGTCCTCCATGCTATTCCTTATGTTCCACAAATAAGTGAAACCATATGATAATTGTCTTTCTCTGCTTGACTTATTTCACTTAGCATAATCCCCTCCAGTTCCATCCATGTCGATGCAAATGGTGAGTATTCATCCTTTCTGATGGCTGAGTAATATTCCATTGTATATATGGACCACATCTTCTTTATCCATTCGTCTGTTGAAGGGCATCTCAGCTCCTTCCACAGTTTGACTATTGTGGACATTGCTGTTATGAACATTGGGTGCATGTGGCCCTTCTTTTCACTACCTCTCTATCTCTGGGGCAAATACCCAGTAGTGCAATTGCTGGGTCATAGGGTAGCTCTATTTTTAACTTTTTGAGGAACCTCCATACTGTTTTCCAAAGTGGCTGTACCAACTTGCATTCCCACCAATAGTGTAAGAAGGTTCCCCTTTCTCCACATCCTCTCCAATATTTGTTGTTTCCTGCCTTATCAATTTTTGCCATTCTAACTGGTGTAAGGTGGTATCTTAATGTGGTTTTGATTTGAATTTCCCTGATGGCTAATAATTGATTCCAGTTACAATAGCACCAAAAACCAAAAGATACCTTGGAATAAACCTAACCAAAGAGGTAAAGGATCTACACGCCAGAAACTACAGAACACTTATGAAAGAAATTAAAGAACACACAAAAAGATGGAAAAACATTCCATACTCATGGATTGGAATAAACATTTATTCCAAACATTTAACAATGTTTATTCTAACATTGTTAAAATGTCTATGCAGCCCAGAGCAATCTATATTTTCAACGTCATCCTGGTCAAAATACCAATGGCATTTTTCAAAGTGTTGAAACAAACAATCCTAAAATTTGTATGGAACCAGAAAAGACCCCGAATCGGCAAGGAAATGTTGAAAAAGAAAAACAAAGCTGGGGGCATTGCGTTGCCTGATTTCAAGCTATATTACAAAGCTGTGATCACCAAAACATGGTACTGGCACAAAAACAGACACATAGATCAATGGAACAGAATAAGAGAGCCCAGACACGGACCCTCAACTCTATGGTCAACTAATCTTTGACAAAGCAGGAAAAAATATCCAATGGAAAAAAGACAGCCTCTTCAATAAATGGTGCTGGGAAAATTGGACAGCTATATACAGAAGAATGAAACTCGACCATTCTCTTACACCATACACAAAGATAAACTCTGAATGAATGAAAGACCTCAATGTGAGACAGGAATCCATCAAAATCCTAGAGGAGAACATAGGCAGAACCTCTTCGACATCATCCACAGCAACTTCTTTCAAGACACATCTCCAAAGGCAAGGGAAACAAAAGCGAAAATGAACTTTTGGGACTTCATCAAGATAAAAAGCTTCTGCATAGCAAAGGAAATGGTCGACAAAACAAAAAGGCAACCCACGGAATGGGAGAAGATATTTGCAAATGACACTACAGATAAAGGGCTGGTATCCAAGATCCATAAGGAACTTCTCAAACTCAACACCCAAAAACCAAATAATCAAGTCAAAAAATGGGCACATAACAGAGAGTTCTCCAGAGAAGACATACAAATGGCTAAAAGATACATGAAAAAATGTTCAACCTCACGACCCTAACACTTTCCACTGATAAGTCTCTGCTCTGGGAAGCCATGATCCCTGTATCCACCTGTCTGTCTCTCCAATCTTGGGAGGACAATCACAGGGCACAGTGATTGACTGTGTTCTCCACTCTCTTATAGATCCAAGAAAAGTTGCTGATTGCAGTCTGTTCAGTATTTACTTCTTGTTATGATAGAGTGGCAACTTCTAAGCTCTCTACATGCAGAACAGTAGTAACCCAATCTGAAGATGTTTCAATCCTTGTATGCATGACAGCATTGTTTATAAAACAGAAAAACTGGAATCAGTTTAGTTATCCATTAGAGGTGAGTGATTAGGAAAATTGTGGTCCATTCATAAAATAGAAGACTCTACATAAGTTAAAATGAATGAACAAAGAGCTATATATATAATCAGGTATTAACCTCAAAAATTTCTTGAACATAGCATGCCTTCACATAACATTTAAAACTTGTAAAAAATATCATCTACTATTTTCAGACAATAGTTTATGGAATAAATTTATTTTTGAAAAATAATCTTGCATGGGACTAATAAATACTGAATTTTTGGTAGTTTTTCCTTCTAGGAAGTGAGGAAATTAGGATCAGGAAGAATTCCCAGAAGTCATTAACTACAACTGTAATATTTTCTTTAGTTTAATAATGTAAAACAAATGTAGTTACAATATTAAAATTGATTAAGCCTGTGAGAGTGAAAATATTCTATATTGTTTCTGTGAGTATAATATTTTACTTTAAAAATGATTAAAGCTGTGTGAGTTTTGGAGGCTAATTATTCATTATTTCTACATACTATCATTTAGTCTTTTGGTCAAGAGAGCCAATATAGCTTTATGTTTAAGAGTCTGTACTCTACACCTATCTTGATGAACACTGAGTAATATATGAAACTGTTGAATCACTATCTGGTACACCTGAAACTAACATAACACTGTATGTTAGTACACTGGAATTAAAATTTTTAAAAATGAGTAGAGGGAAAAAGAAAAAAGAGAGAATCTGTACTCCAAACCAAAAATGCCAGATTTCAAATCCAAGTTCTATACCTAAACATTTTTGTCATTAAGCTAATTAACCAACATACCTAAGCTTCAGTCTATATGTGATTCTGGGAAAATAATATACCTTTTATTCTAGGGTTGTTAAAAGTGTTACAAGAGGCAGTAAATGGAACTAGCCCCTCCTACTTAAAAAAAAAGCATTTTAAAATGTTGACTGATAGTTGATATTAGGAGCAATTTAATGTATATTTCATATTTCCCTCTTTTTTACGTTTGGCCATAGCAATCTAATGTATCTTTATAATCTCTCTAGGAAAAACATCTCTTTAATCACAGGTAAGTATATGTTTTCTTACTTCTTTCAACACATTCTTCATACCAGCTGACCATTTATCTTGCTGTTCCCCAATATGAGGTTGTGATCATCCAGTTTCCTCTACCTTTAAAACTGTTCTTTCTCCATAGATTATCCAACTCTTATTTTCTTTGCAGCCTATATCAAGACCCATTTCCATAATGAAACTTTCTTAAATCTTGCCACTATACTTTGCTCTAAATAGCCTTGTCTGAACAAAAACATATTACTAACAATGACCAACAATAATTTCAGAGTTTCACATTTTATGGCACTCCACAGTTTAAAATCACTTACACATTATGCCATTATATATGACATTCAGGTGAAGATGAGCTACTGTGTGGAACTAATTTTATATCTGCTGACTCTAAGTTTAATAGTTTACATCACCTCATGTATTAAGTACTAAGATCTTTTCAAAAAGTTCAAATTTAAATGTATGCCTCACTAATGTTTTTTATAAATACTTTCCCTATATAAGGCTTTTTAAAAAACTCACCACAAGACATGTTAGTTGCAAGCATAAACCGACCAGTGAATAAAAATGAATCATCAACTATCTTGTAATGTCTTGCCTGAGCAATGTGTTCAGAGGCCTGCCTATCCAGATACTTGCCCAAAGTGGGTAAATATGTAAGAGAAATATTACACAAAGAAAAAAATGTGGGGAAGGTAAAGGTGAACAATTTGAAAATATATCCATGCTACATAATCCCTCTGACATAAAGAAATGACCTCTCAAACAGAAAGCCCCATCCAAGTTGGTGGGAGGATTATATATAGAAGGATCCTACATAGAAGGATCCTATACAGAAGACTCTGATTCTCCAAGGAAGACCTTTCACATTTAAATCAACTTATAGTCCATAGGATAAACATCTCATATCAGCCTGACAAGAATTAAACCTCTCCCTACACAGTTTTCCTATTTGTTGAAAGGAAGCCCTGAACTTGAGGAGCCCTACTGGCCTATGATCAAGGAGTAGGGGTGATATAGGACAGGGGAAGATGATGAGAACAGAGTTGTACTCTTTCCTTTCAACTGATGAAATCCTACATAGAGGCTTTGGTTTTAAAGCCTGGGTGGCAAAGTCAAGCATCCGACTCAGTTTCAGCTCAGGTCATGATCTTGTTTCAGGATTTCTTTTCCTTTAGTGCCTGCGGTTCCTGGTCATGCCACTTCAAAGAATGAAGAGACCAGACAAAGAATGGTGGGCAGCAAAGCAAAGCTTGTTGAGCTATAGTACAAAGCTGCTGAAGACGAAGGGGACCTGAGAGAGTTGCCATTGGAGTTTCTAAGTCTAGAAGTTTTTGTGAGACTGTTGGCGGGTGGTTTTAATCTGATTAACCCTCCACGAACCTGTCATCCAATCAGGTTTTTGTCCGTGCGCTCATGTACCTACCAGGTAGTTGTTCATGGGGGAAAGGGTGGAGGGCTCCTTCCAGGGTGGTGTAGAATATCAGAATGGGCTCTTTTTCCTTTTAAGAGTACCTCTTAGGACAGGGGCCTCTTGCCCCTGCCTGCCTTTCTTCCAACTATCCTTCACTGACCTCAGGGTCTTGATATCAAGACCACCCTGAGCTCCATGTTCGGGGTGAGTCTGCTTAAGACTCTCTCTCCCTCTGCCCCTCCCCCTGTACTCTCTCTCTCTCTCATAATTAATAAATCTTTAAAAAAGCCTCAATGTTAATTAAATGCTAATTCAATCAATTACATGCAAGGAAAGATAGACTTTAGAAATTTCATAAGAGAACTAAAATTTCCATGTCAATAAAAACCTACCCAGGGGCCATTTCTTAATAGTATTTGGTCCTTAGTCTGCTTCATGTTGTTTTTTTTCTAAATCAATGGGCCTGCTTCCTTATATTTCTAGTTCGTTTGCAAGTTATTCAGCAGTAAGTAATGCACTATATTTCTTTAACATCCCTGGTATTGCTAATGTAAAAGTAGTTTAAAATGTATAAATTTTTAAATCCTTATTTCCTTTATACAACTTTGACTATAGGAAGACCGTGATAATTTTCTATGTCAAAACATGTTTCTGAGTGCTAATCTGTGATAACTGAGAGGGTGATTGGGAAAAGAGAAAATAAGTGGATACCGGGTTAAATCCATGTCCCAGTAAAGGCGATAAAGTAAAGAGTACAGAAAAAAAAGAAGAGATAAATCAAGAGAAAGGAAAAATATAAAGAGTAATTTAGTGAAACAGAACTGACTACAAAAATAGATGCAGCCAGGTTAGATATAAATACAACCTGGAAAGCTAAGAAAAACTATCTAGGTAAATTCTTCATCTTGAAACAGGGAAAACAGATTCAGTTATGTCCAACATACACATGTGCAGTTGGACTTTCCCCAATAAATTAATAAGGCTTTATAAACTATAGATCTCTGTCAAGAATATTAGAGACTACAATGCAGATAAAGACAATATGTGTGTAAAAGAGATGCATTACTGCTAGCATTAGTTGGAATGCAAACACCTAAGAGAAAAGGCTTTCCTTGACATTCATGGATTAAACTCAAGGTAAAGATAAGAACATAAATTGGACTTTTGGGGATCCACAAAAATTCTGGACTGAAAGCTCTCGTTTGTAACAACATGGATGGACCTAGAAGATATAATGCTAACTGAAACAAGTTAGTCAGAGAAAGACAAATACCATATTATTTCACTCATATGTGGAATTTAAGAAACAAAACAAACAAAAAAAGAAAAACAAATAAAACTAGACTCTTAAAAACAGAGAACAAACTGGTAGTTGCCAGAGGGGAGGTGGGTGGAGGAATGGCTGAAACAGATAAAGAGAATTAAGAATATACTTATCTTGATGAGCACTAAGCAATATATAGAATTACTGAATCATTATACTGTACACTCAAAACTAATATAACACTGTATGTTAATTATAGTGTAATAAAATTTTTTTAGAAAGAGCAGGGTTATCAAGGATGACTCTATTTTTTTCACTAAGTATTTTATTGTATGCTGCTGCCAGTGTATATAAAATAATCAGCCTTGTGAAATAGAAATTTATGAAGATTCAGAGAGGTAGATGTTAAGGATTGACAAAAGCAGGAGTTTATATAGTATGGCATGTGTTATACTGATAAGCTTTTGTATAGGCTTCAAATTTAGTTCTCTTGAATATTCACTGGTTCATAAAAAGTGGTTTAGAAAACCATCCAAAGATTTGTTTTACTACAAAAAGGAACAGACTTTCTGGAGTCTGAAGGTATTCCTACTTGAAGATACTCCAGTCACCAGGGGGTCATGTTGAGCATTCTACAGACAGAATTATTTCAAATCTGCAGCTGCCTAAGAAACCTTCATGCTGTCAAGTCTGGCTTCCAGCCAGAACTACTGAACCACCTTCTTCATAGCAGTGACTCTGGAGGAACCAGACATGGCACTTGCGAGAGCTGGGCAGATTCTGCAGTGGGTAGACTGGTCAGGCAAGGCTCCCTCTACATCAAAGGAAGCCAATGACTTCAACACTACATAACTATCCAGGGTGCTGAATTTCCAGTCTCTACACCTGATTCACCAAGGATGATGAACTGGGGAACTAGATATGAAGACTGAATGTTCAGAAGTTAACAAATAAATATGACTACTTGTGAGAATTTATGTAGGAATATGGCCAAAAATTGAATAGAAAATACAGGTTAGGCACATGGTAAAATAAATTTCTTTAGCATCAGGGCAATGATTTCACTGTAGAATCTTGGAGGCTAGCAGAATTTTTCTGAGTAGAGGTATAGCAAGATGGAAATAGTACTTTAAGAATTTTAATTTATGTTGGTATATAGTACAAATTGTGAAAATTATGTTTTGTATCACTGAATCCATAACAACATAACCTAATTTGTCATCATTTTGTCCCTATTGAGTCAGTAATTACTAAAAAGGATCATAAATATTGGAATTAAGATATAAGACATTTTGACAGCCTTCATGCAGTAGAATTAGAGTAAATTGAGCCTTCCCTGGAATCCATCCACAAATGTTAAGTTTCCAAATAATTCATTTTAATGATATTCACATCTATGAGTTCACAGATTACATATGACCAAAGATATTTGGTACTTAAAGGTATAGAAATTATTCACATTTGTTATATGTGATTATTACAAAGTACTCAAGGTGTACTGACTGATGTAAGATTAATAAGGGTGAACACAGATAAACAGATAAAATTAGATGCATACACAGAATGTTCCTTATAAATGAAACAAGTAAACCACTTATTTTTTATCTCTGCTTATCTAAATTTAGATAAAAATCAAGAGGTTTTTTAATAAGGTTAAGAAATAATGATACGAATATCTCTTTCTTTGAAAAAAGTTCTATTTGTCATCTAATGACATGTTTCCCTTAGCTATGGAATACTTCATAACTAGGTCTTTGGAGGGGAAACTCTCAATTTAAAGAAAATTTCCTTTTCTCATTTAAAATTTAGGGATGATGTGATGTCCTTAATTTTTTCATATAATGATATGTATGTATGTTAAGAAATACATCTTCACTAAATTTCAAGTTTTGTTTCAGAAGATAAAAGTCTGATTTGGGCAATGTTCCCAGAAGTTCCTTTGGGGGAAAGTGACACATTTCAAAATTGCAGAGTTCCAGTTGCATTTGGTTAAAATAATCATTTTGAAATGGTGATTTTTTGTGTCTATGTTTATTTTTTTATTTTTTTAAGATTTTATTTATTTTTTTGAGAGAGAGAATGAGAGATAGAGAGCACGAGAGGGAAGAGGGTCAGAGGGAGAAGCAGACTCCCTGCTGAGCAGGGAGCCCGATGTGGGACTTGATCCCCGGACTCCAGGATCATGACCTGAGCCGAAGACAGTCACTTAACCAACTGAGCCACCCAGGCGCCCTTGTGTCTATGTTTAAAGAACTGTCCTGTGTATCTGAGTTCAGATTTCAGAAATGGCAAATTATGTGGACTCCTGGATGTATAAAGTCACAGCTAATAATAAGCATAAATGTTGAGTTGTAACATCAACCCAATGTACTCACATGTCCTTCTTTATTTGGGCTTAGGAGCAGTGCTCTCCTCATCAAAAATAATGAAAACCAGATACCTAGGTAGCACAGGGGGATTTAGGACAAATATGACACTAAAAAATATTTACACCTTTACCCTGAAGCAGAAAATAATGTCTTCTTAAAAATAAAATCCTCTTATAGCAGCAAGATATACAATTATATTGTGGTCTTAGTTGCTATATCCACTTCTACAAGTAAATTAAGAGAGACAGAAATGATCCCAGAAGAAATATAAGGACTGAGTCTTGTAGGGCTGAGAGATGTAATTGTCTTTCCACATGACACTAGCATTTTTCACAGAAAAGACAATATTGAAATATTTGTCAATGATAAACAATGTTAGTTAGAATTCAGCATTTGACCCAATATATTTTTTTTAAGTTGTATATAGAGTCAAACATTTCCTAGAGAAAGTAGAAGTAGGATGTTAGGAACACTTTTAAGACTCTTTTCAGATATAAAAGCCACTTGGAATGTATTATGAAACTTTGAACGCTTAACATTTTCCAAATAAAACAAAAATGGCAAGGCATTAGATTCATTTCTACACCCACTTAATCAAAATTCAGTAAAAATTCTATTCTCCATTGCCAAGAGAAAAATTTTGAGGAAAAGAGTGCAAAAGTCATGATGTCTTAATGAACTGTTGGCTCCTGCAAAAAGTTTTTTTTTTCTTTTTTTTAAAGGGAGCTCTGATGAAAAAAAGGTTAGACCAAATTTCATAGTAATAACAGTGGTTAGCCTGGTCTAACATTAGTGATGTTGTTTTCAACAGGAAAATTAAGTTATTACCAACATTGAAAGAGAAAAAAAAACTTTAAAAGAGTTCAAGTATTCTGTTTGAAATAATGGCCAAAATAATTATTCTATACATTTTTCTCTATTGCACACAAATAATACAATCAAAATATTAACTTTAATTAAATGCTCATACCTCACTCAAATATTTTTCCCCAAATTCAACCCCAGCACCAATTCTTACTCACAATACAGACTGCACATGAAGATCAAGTTTTTAAATGCATATCTGTTCAATTTTATTATTTTCAAAATAAAAAATATATACCTTGTTTCAAGTGAAATTTGGCTTTCATTATTTTATAGCTGTGAAAAATTAAATTGTTTCTTTTCTTTTCCATTTTGTACTACAGGTCTTTGAAATATATTTTTTCAACCTTTCCAATAGCTAGTATATATACAAAAGGTCAATAAATATCAGTTTGAAAACTTTGTCAGTACAGGCTAAAAATATCCTGTACTTCCATCTTCCTAATAGTGCCAGAAAAATCTATTTCTTAGTGAAATTCTAAATGAAGATATTTTGGTAACTATTTACATTAGAATCCAATTAGAACACACTCTATTTAGAGTAAAACTTGGTGTAATTTGTCATGAACCTTGTGATAGTTGAGCAAACGTTTATATGCCTTAACCTGAAGGAAATACAAAATGAGTAAGATATAGTCACTCCTCTCAAGGTGTTTAAAATATTCTAACATAGGAGAAGTACAAATAATTTAAAAATAAAGTTAATTTCATTATAGAGCATTTTCACCTATAATATCCAAACAGTTTAGACATGGCAATAGCAAGATTTCTCTGTGTTCCTAAATATTCAGATACATTTTGGGGCACCTGGGTGGCTCAGTCAGTTAAGTGTCCAACTCCTGATTTCAGTTCAGGTCATGCATGATTTCAGGGTCATGAGATCAAGCCCCGCATTGGGCTCTATCCTCAGCATGGAGTCTGCTTGAGGTTCTCTCTCTCTCCCTCTTCTTCTCCCCCCACTCTGTCTCTAAATAAATAAATAAATAAATAAATAAATAAAATCTTTAAAAAATATTCAGATACATTTCAAACATATCTAGGAGTGAAATAAAATAGTGGTCATCATTTTTGCATTCTGACATCATTTTTAAATTTTTTTAAAAACAAGAAGAATTTTTATATAGTTTTATGCTCTTTTTCTTCACCATTCCTCTCCCTAGATAAGAAATTAATTTTAATGGGAACACTTTACTGAACAGCAACTCATTTACATATTGGTTCTTTATTGTCTTTTATCAGTATTTTAGTTTATAAATGTAAACTTTGATTTTTGAAACATTTCTTGAAGAAAATCACTTAAGTAAAATCATGCTAAGAGATTTTGGTCTTCAACCAAGATATTCATAACCATCCAAACGATAATGCTAATAAAAACTAGCAAAGTGTCAACTAGATAAACACATTAAAAATGAACACCATATGTATACTATGTAATCTATATATCCCCATTGTGATTACCAAAAGCTTTTACATGAAACTCCTTGAACTACACGGAGTTTAGAGTTTTTTTCTTTCTCCTTTTCATCATGAGATGACCTTGTTATTGAACGCATATTTGTTACTTAAATCAGAGCAAAATGAGCCCATTTTTCCCAACTTTACTTTTGAACTTAGACAGTAAATTATTTTTCTTTAGGGAAACCATGTACTTTTTTTCTGCTAAATAATCAGAAGTTAAAACATTGAGTAATAATACGTGGCAGAGATTGTGACTTATCTCATTGAATTCTTACAACCTGCTTATATATAGGTAGCATTTCACTCCCTATTCTAGATGTGAAGAAACTGAGATAGCAAGATTAGATAGTAACTTGCCTAAAGTTCAAGCTAACAAATGGCAGACACAGGATTAGACTCCAAACCATCTGAGACTAAGTCAACACTATTAGCAGTATAATATGACACTTCCCAAAAGACATAAACATCCCTTTAACAAACATTAACTAGTTTCCAACATGCCACACAGGAATAGGCCTTGCTCATATACCATTAGGTAAAAGGTGTTGCCTACTTTGTGTATGTAATTGCTACAGAATCTAACCAATCAAGGTAAGTTGGTAAAAGATTACTTAAATATCATTTAAAAATTTTTAGTTAAGAAAAACAGAACCTACATTATAAAATCTATATAATTTTTATACTATATAACTTAACTATAGATAGATACACATAATAAAATAAAAATCACACATAGAAAATAAAATAAAATAAAATATAGTTATTAGAGAAGGAAACCACAGGTACACATACAGTAAAATAAGAAACAATAGGTTGTGGTTCTGTTCTGAAACACATATGCCCCATCACTGACCAGAGAAGCTTATAAAATGTCTTCCCTGCTCCATGATGGAGACTTCTTTGTGAGAGCTGTTTCTAAACTATGCCCTGACCCACTTTAGTATATGACACCAGTCCACGGTTCACTGTAATCTCTACCAGTTCATACAGATCTGGTTATTCTGTTGTATCAGGCCTCCTATGCTAACTTCAGTGCAGTATCTTTCCACAGCTTTGTAATTGCTCAAAATTAAATACTTAATTACAGACTTCAAGTATTTCTATTCCTATCTGAATATTCATACAAATGCAATAACCTCCAAAAGTGTCGCTATTTTTCAACTCAAGTCTCAAAAAATTCTTTTTATGAAAATATTTTTTCTGTATACACCTGCAGTGAAAAGGTTTTAATAAATGTTCTAGATTAGGGTGTAATAGAACAAATTCCAGATTGAATATTATGTGAGAGCTCCTCAACATTCTCAGCTCAAGTGCCATGACAATCTGGTTGCTATAATCAGTTGTAAGATTTGTCACACATAATATGGTGTTTATAGCAATGAAAGTTCTAAGTGTCCTTCCCTGACCACTAGATAAAATCCTTTCTTTCATTGAGTTTCTAATTTCTAAAGGGTATATCTTTGCTTGATTTCTGTGCAGCTCCTCCCCTAACCTGTAAACTACACTGGCTATTATTATTACATTCCTAGTGCTCAACACAGCACCCATTCTCTAATATTACTGTTTGGGGAATATAGAAAGAATGAATAAATCTTGCCTCATGTGGTTTTATCTACCACAGTGAAATCACAGTTATATTTCTGAAATGCAAATCAAATCCTCTCATTGGTCTTAAACTTTCCAATGGCTTCCTCTTACTGTCAGAGAACTTACAAACAGTATGATTTTAAATTGTTCATCATACTGTACGAGAGAGATGATTCTTTTTTTTTCCAGGAAGAATGCTACAGAAGACAGTGAAGCTTTATCATATCTCACTATTTGTGGTTCTATGCTAGGGAACTGTCATATACTGATATTTCCGTTAGAAAATCTTTTGGGATAGGGTTTAAGACAGCTTCACCATATACTAAGCCCCTTTTAATAACTGATACTAGAGAGTCAATGAATTTTAGAGCTTGAGGCTTCTATGAGAGAATTATTATATATATGTTTTTCTTAAAACAATTCAAAATTTTAAGAAAAATCAAAGATAACTATGTTACCCTTATTGTATCCAGGTGTGATGAATGTAAATACCCTGAAAGTAAAATCTGAGAATTAACTAAATATTTCAAGATCTTTATCACCATTACCAGCTCATCGACATAAAGATGACTTTGTGGTAACACATTTCTCCATTATTTCTATAGCAAAATAACTGCAAAGAGGGAAATGACACTGACTGCATTTTTGAACTGTATAGCACAAACATGAAAGTACAATAGATTTTCATAGCACTTAAAAGACATTTCTGTTAGTGCTAAAAGCAAAGGTCAGAAAAAATACTTTTCCTGGAAAAAAAAGTACCAAAAATCCCACCATTCAGTAGAATAATCTGCCCTTGATGTTAGATTTTTATTTTTAAGAAATGCTGTTGAAGAGCTAATGATGAATAATAACACTAATAATGAACAGCCTAATCAAAATGCTGTTCTTTCTCCAGTACAGTCATTAAGAGAAATGAAAAATTCCCATTTTTGTCTTTAGAGAAGACAATCTTATACTGTTTCTAGAAAAATCTAATTTTAGAAAAAAATTAAAAAAACATGTGAACATTTCCCATTCAAGGGGGTCCTATGAAATAATACATACAAGTCTTTTTTTTAATTAGATGAAAAGTAATGTTATTACATGCCCTGCCCTTAGTCAAATTAGTAAAATTCCATGTGTTTTTTAAATGGGTTGGAAATTATATATGGTAATTATAAAGCTTCAGTGACTGTCCTTATATTTAGCACTGATATTTAAGTATATAGTTTTACTATCAATTTTAAGACTTAAGCAATATTACTCCAGTGGCATAGAAAACTAAACACCCTGAAGACCTTTCCATTGAAAACAACTAAAATTCTGAATAAAATAAGAAGAGAATGTTTAATGTTTCATTAAGATAGCATGAAAATAAGAATCTACTATAATTAGTTTGGTTCTACTTAGGACGAAGATGTAGAAAGCCACAAGAAAATGCTGGTTTCACACTAATAAGGAGAGAAAGACAAATAATCTACAAAATCATAACTTTTCCGAAGCCCATCAGAGAGCTGAGGTCTCCAGGCAACCAAGAAAACTAAATTCTACAGAGTGACAAAGCCAAGAGGAGAGAATGCACATACAAACCATTTCACCCATGTCAAAGCATAAGAGAAAGAGATAGCCTTCAAACAAGCAGATAAAAATAAATAAGCTAAAATTTTAATAAAATTTTAAAGGAATACTATGGGGGGCATGTCAGTTCTATAATGGGTAACCGAGAAACAAGGGGAGTTTGCATTCATTTGCAAGCTTTTTTCCATGGCTTTCCCCCCACGTGCTCCTGAGGAAGACTGATTCGGGGTGGGGGGGTACTGATGAGAGAGCTCTCCCCACTTGGCACAGGCATTAGGCCTATAATCAGCTGTTGTGCAAAAGTCTTTTATGTTTCTCTATATCTTTCTTTCTATGAAGCAAAAGCTTTAAGCCGTTTAGAGAAGAGCAGCAAACTCTCTCTGCTCCTGGGATAGAGGTAAAAACCCATTTTTTTTCCTATAGGATAGATTCAAAACTCACAGCCACCAGGATTGGGATGGAAATACTCCCCAGTCACAGAACAAGGCAAAGATCCTTTGCTGCTCGGAGAAGTATAAAATCAAAAACTCTATAGCCATCAGGGAAGAACAGAAAAGCCTCTTGAAGGGCACCTGGGTGGCTCAGTTGGTTAAGCGTCTGCCTTCAGCTCAGGTCATGATCCCAAGGTCCTGGGACAGAGACCCGCATCGGGCTCCCTGCTCAGCAGGGAGTCTGCTTCTCCCTCTCCCTCTGATCCTTCTCCCCGCTTGTGCTTTCCCTGTCTCAAATAAATAAATAAAATCTAAAAAAAGAAAAGAAAAGCCTCTTGACCCCAGGATCCAACACCAATAGCAAGCAGAGGTTAGCCAGCACCAGACAAGGGGCAAGGAATTATCTCAGCTCTAGATCAGCCACAAATACAAAGCAGGATTTGGCTACCAAGGGAAGGAAGGGAAGGAATGCAAGCACAGATCCACCTTTGAGACCCAGGGACACAAAGCATGCCAAACACTGAAGATGAATACACACAAAAAAAGTAGAAAAGGAAACTCCTCCTGGCCCTTAACATGAAACTAATACCAAGTAACAGCAACAGCCATCTCCCACAAGAGAAGGATCAAAAACATAGACAAAGGTTCTATAACATGTGTGCAAAAACTCCTAAAGCTGAGAATAGAGCAAGAATGCTGACAAAAACACAAGGTAACTCCTTCCCAACCACTGGATAAATTTGAAGCTTGTGTTGCACTGAAGGGAATCATAACAACAAAATCTAAACCCTGCTCAATTTCTGATTAGATTGATTCATACTAAGGATCAGAACAAAGAAGAGGCATTTCTGGCACAGATACAATTAACCTCAGTCTCTATTATTCTATATATTATGATAGCATTCAATAAAAAATTATGAGACAAGCAAAATGATGAGACAAACAAACAAACAAAAAAACCCCATGAACAATGACCCATTGTGAAGAGATAAAGCAATTAAAGAATCATACCTAGAGTTGACCCATTAGTTGAAACTATCAGACAAGAACATAAAAATAACCATAATGCACATATTAAATGATCAGAGGAAAAGATAGATATTATGTATGAGCAGATAAGGGATTTCACCAGACAGTTGAAAACTAATATCTAATGGAAATGGTAAAAATAATAATAAAAATAAAAAGAGTAACAGAATTTTTTTAAAAAGACTGGAAAACACAGAATAAAGAATTTAAGAGATGTGGGAAAACATCCCAAAAACAAAATGAAACTTCAAAAATGGACATACCATAGTCAAACTGCTGAAAAAAAAAGAGAGAATGTAAAAGCAGGCTGAGAAAAATGAAACATTTCAGAGAGGATAACAAAGATAAAGTTTACCACAAACTTCTTATCAGTAGCTAAGCAAGTCAGAATACAACAGCATGGAATCTTTATAGCACTGAAAGAGAAAAATCTATTGATTCTGAATTCCATTCCTAGTATAAGTATTTTTCAAACATGATAGCAAAATAGTCTTCTTTTCAGATAAACTAAAGATGAATTCATTGTCAATACAATATACAACAAGAAATGTTAAAGGAAGTTCAAGCAGAAGAAACGTGATACCAGATGCAAATGTAAACAAAGAAACATGAAGCACCAGAAATGATAAAA